>NW_023339718.1:21941710-21942396 GCF_004916995.1 Morone saxatilis
TTTCATTAATACAGTATCACAAAGTCTTTTCTCAAGCAACTTTCTTTGTTCAGAAGCTACTTATTAGCGATTGATTTGCAATTATTAAGTCATTCACTCCTAGTTTGTTTCTTACTCCTTCCTTGCCAACTATAGGATTCTGTGTTCTTCATTGTAAAGTGTTATTTAATAGACCAAACTGATAACAAAATAACATCAAGATCAGCTTGAATCAGTAAGCCTTGAGTCATATGGCCAAGTGTGCAGTGTTTAAGGAAATGAGACACTATCAAACATCTACTCTAGTCCCAATTATCATAACTGACATGTTTCTGTAGTGCTCAAGGGTGTTTAATTGTACGTTAATAAAGGCATCCATCCTCTTTTTATTCCCTCTTACCCTGAAACCCTTAATTGTCCCGGCTGTAACAGTGGTGGAGTAGTTCGCTGGGGCTGACCTAAGCTTAAACACCTCCATTGACTGGCTGACCCCTCATCTTCACTGCTGATGATCCACAGTAACCCTGGACTAAAAAATCCATTAGTACTTTGGAGTAGGCTTTGGCTGCTTTGCTGCTGCCCATGACAAGTGCTACTTTTCCACCATAGCCTTCATGGTAGGTGCATTTATGTGGGTGTAAGTGCAATACCAATTTAATGGTAAGTCTTTAGTCCTTGCAGATTCCACCCATCACCTTTTGTACCAT
>NW_023339718.1:21942496-21966366 GCF_004916995.1 Morone saxatilis
GTGTGTGTGTGTGTTTTAAGTGCTTGTGGAGATGTGCATGGAGCACTCATGGATAATTGAAAATGTGTATATGTGTAATTGCAGTTAGCAGTTTGCCCGGCTCTAAAAGCAAATTGAAGATCAATATTTTCTCAACCACCATTTCCAGAAGGTCAGAAACATAATAGCTAACTAGACTTGTGAAACCGGCTTTAGTTTCTTTGCATCACATCAGGACTCTTGGAATGTCATTGGACACAATCAACTCAACATTTTTTTCAATAATGAGGGAAATAATAATTTTCTTACCTAAACCCAGGTATTGTTTAAAAATACACAATAGAGTTATACAATAGGTAGATCAAGTGTCAAATATTTCTTTTCATTTCTGTATTTTTTCCCTTTCATATGGAAACAGTTCATTACACATTGTTACCACTGCACCGCCAGACAGCTGATAATAGTACTGTGCGGCTGTAATCATCTCAGTAAGCATAATGTCTTTTAATTATATATCACAACATGCAGTGCTATAAATCACATGCACAAGTAAACAGCAAGAAACTTTTAAATGTGACATCCATCCAAGCAAAGTGCTATATTATCTGCCAATTTTGGAAGCTGTGGGTGTTTTGAGATCCAGATACTTTAAGGGCAGAAAAAGAAGTACAGCTATTCCTATGTAAAAAAAAAAAAAAAAAGATGGCATGTCTGAATAACCTGAGCTGCTTTAGTTTCTTACATATACATGCTAATCCCTGTTCATCTCAGGGAGCAGGACAGAGTCTGAGAGACTGTAAGTCAACTGTATGTGGTTCATCTTATGCAGTTTACCATGTTTGTCAGTATCTCTCTCACTATGGCAATTACAGTCGAATATAGTGGGGCCTCTCCGTGTTGCCAGTATTTTACACTTTAGATTGTGATTCTCTTCTGAAAGATCTACATGTGCACACAGCAGTTTTTGCCTTTTTTGATGTATGACAAGTGGCCTGACATGGCGACTGCTTGGTCATTGTGTAACTGAAACAACCACGACAAAAAAAAAGAGGCAACAGGCTGCATTGGGGTGGGTTTGTTGCTTCGTGTATCAGTGAGACAATGATATATGATCCAGTGACAAAATACAAAATGTATTTAAAAAAATACTTTTTGCAGATGACGCTGCATTTTTTTTAACCATACCCTCTGCATCAGGACCCCCGCTGAGCCAACACAGTTGTCTTACTGAAAGGAATGAGGAGGATGTGTTTTGTAATGCAGCAGTAATGTTGATTTAAACTCAACTTTAGACTCAACATCATTCCATCAGCTTTTCATCTTATATTCTGAATTCAGCTGCCCCTCACCTCTGGGTGCAGGCCTCAGGATTTATTAGACTGCACCATCTCTCCACAGTGTATTTTACAGTTCCCCTGTGCATGTGGAATGTGTAATGGAGTGGAAAGACAATTTCAATGCAATAGAGAACATCTGGTTACATTGTAACCTTTATTGTCTGTATTAAGAGACTATCTGGTGATGTGAAAAACTAATTACAAACCACTAACTATACAACGGGGGTAAAGATGGGGAGGCTGAGGTACATTTCTTCCTTGGTTTAACAGTGAACAACCCGGGACAAGACATCTGCAGGGAGTCAACTCTGCCTTTGAGGATCATCAGTGCTGATGTGACCTTTTTCAACGCGTGAGAGAATCACCAATCTGATGATTTGGAGAAAAAACAGGACAGCAGATTGCTGGCTCAAACAGGACTGCTCATGACTCCGTGCTGCTGTCTGTATCTTTGTAACCAGGGTGACAGTCAAAGCATTAGCAGAGAAAATCAGACCAAATGTCAGATAATTTTTCCCCTTGACATAAAAGACATAAGGATGCTTTTGCTTTTGTGTTCACACTGTAAAATAAATTAACGCCATGCTGAGAGTGCCTCTGCCTCTGCTAATGATAGGTCTCACTTTATTGTGCTGTAATGCAAATCATTAGATTCACACTCAACTATAGGTTGAGTCATTTACATTAACTAAACTGAGTTGTTCGATACGTCGATGTCTATCTGCTGTTGTACTTACTAATGAAAATAAATACCTCATTATTTAAATAAATTAGCATACAATGGAATCATCCAAACACATGGAATAAAAAAAGTGGCTTCATTTATGAATGGACAATACATTTTTAAAAAGCTATTACAACACTTCAAAATCAGGTTGGGGGGGGGGCATGTTGTAGTTACAGATTGCGTCTTTAAATATTCTAATATTATGGAAATATAACAACATCTAAATAGCAAATAAGAAGGTTATAATCTTCTACCTCTTTTGACATCCCACACACAGGTCCTCAGGACTGCATTTTTCTGAAGTCCATTTGGCACTGACCCTTTCATAAAATGGCAGCCTGCATCATTAAGAGGAAGCACTTAACACAGAGCACTTTGATGTAGTGGTAATGTAATTGCTAATTTAATTTAATTGTCTCTGTACACGCAGTTAGTTAATTGTAGCCGGACCATTTGTGTGATAAGCTCCACAGGGCTACAGAAAACATCTGCCATAAAAATGCATAAAAGCTATTAACAGCAGTAAACAGGTTTCCATCAGCGCCATTACACAGTACAATCAATAAACTGGAAAAATGCAGCATGTAGAAGCTTATGATGGGCATTTAGACAGGCTTTAGATTTACAGTCTTGGCTGTTTTCATGGCCAAAAAAATCTTAACCTGGGTAAAAAAAGCCACTGAAACGGCATTTAATCATAGGCCATGAGAACTCTCCACTGACACTGAATAATATTTAAAAGAATAAAAATTGGGCATCATCAGTGTGCCCAGATTGGAATTACTTTGCAAATAATTGAATCAACCTTTAAGAAATATAAGAGTGACTAGACAAAACTTCTCCTCTAATACTATGACTAAACCTGTTATGTATATATGTATATGTATATACATATATATATATATATATATACATATATATATATAGATAGATAGATATATATATAGATATATAGATAGATAAGTTTTATTCATGTCATCCATGAATGGACTCAACTGTCACACACTCTCGTATGTGAAAGTTCGAAAGAGTGAAGATTCAAATAAGCAGTATCGTTTGTCTTTGGCTTCTTAGTGAAGTCTCAACATCCTGCTGTTTTGTGTAGTTAGAAAGAGGGTTAAAGGTTATATGCATATAATAGCATCTTTTGTGTATGGTTCTATAATGACTAGGTAAAAGGTTCAGATAGGTTCTTTTTTTTTACTATTACACCAGACATATCACTTGGTTCCCAGTGCATCGAGGGTTAAAGGCTGATCTGGTCTCAGAGATTACTGGCTGGGGGTTAGGCTTGGGTTAAGGTAAGAAGAAATACAAACTGATGGTGAACAGGGTTCAACACTGGCATCACAGAGAGGAGCGAGACCCAATAACCATTTAGGTACGGGGATAATGTCATACATTTTCTCATGTAAGGCATTCATTGTGTTGCACTTGGTTGTGAACAGTAGAGTGACAGTTCCAAAAGGTGACAGTGAATAGTTGTGTAAAGAATGAAAAAGTTAAAACCCTGCCTCCTCCATGTAGTAGGTATAAATGTTGAATTGTTGTTTCATTCCACGTCAGTAAGGTAGAGGGAGGGAATTTGACCTTCTGACAAGCACTTCTGTTGGAGTATACATTTGGACGTCAGTATTTTGTTCAACTCATATTTTTCTATAATAATTTACTGTTAGAATACTAAAATATGGAAATGACTTACTTGCCCTTCCCTAGGATATATAAACGCCTTGAAAAATAGCCCCTGATTTTTAATCCAACTAGTGTAACCTTTACTGAAACTGCAAGGATGTTGCAAGCCAGGCTTTTTCACAGTTAGTGGTCAAAATGGAAAATGGGGCAGAGGAGAAGGATCCAGTGAGCAGCTAAGAACCCAGATTAAGACGATGAAAGGGAGTGCTGAGGTCATGCAGACTTAATATACTGTAATGCTTCATCTTGCTAGACAGCTGACACATTTGACAGACTGGGAGCGACAAACGGACGCCCCAGCTTTTCACAGATGAATGTAGCAGAGGCCTGAGGTCAACCAAAGTTCATCTCCACTTTTCTCTGCTGTTCTGCCTGCATGACGGAAACAGCATGGCCACAAACAAGTACCAATGGTTTGAAGATGTGCAGCGATCTAATTTTGGGTGTATTTGGTGTGTAATTCATTGGCTGTATTGATCTTTTCAAAAAGAAGACGACAGCATGTCACTTTCAGCAACACACAACAACATACAAAAGTGTGTCCTGATGTTTTCTTCTTCTACTGTGACATTTGTCACCTGATTTCACCTTGATATTGATTATAGACGTTCACACATTCAGACAAGTTCAAACATGTCATGTTTTGTTGCACTCTTGATAGTAACCGTGTGACTTTTTTTTTACAAGGATACCTTTACGTCCTGTACCTATGTGCATGTTTCAGCATGTGCACATAGTCATAAATATGACATCTGCCATACTGCTCTAAAAATCGATGCCTTAGCTAATGCCTTCTTCCTATGGACAATCACTCGCGTCAAGTTATTGACATTTTGGAGTCATGGTGCTTGAGATGAGACATGAGACATCTATGCTATTATCTTTGCTGTAGATAAAGCTATGAAAGCATATGTCTGCATTAATTCATCTGTCCAATTGTCAAACACTTATGACTGCATTCCAGTCATCCCTTTTCAAGTAACAGTGGCCAGTAATGCTTACTATTCCAAAAAAAAAAACACATTGAACTGAAGTTTACTCACTTTGGTTAAAACTTTCAGTGCTATTCAAAATTTAACAAAAGAAGAAGGCTCTTATTTTATGTGTCATATCACAGAGTGACATGTTGTAGCCTCTCTGGTTCACTGGGGGGGCTTAATTGACTGCCAATCTACCTGCTTGCTTGAAATTTCTTCACAAAACCCCAGAAAAATGCATTAATTCCTCCTGTCATTTGTTCCTCTCCATATGGAGCAGATGATAATTACCACTCTGTCATTACTGCACTGTTGGCAGAACACTGGGAATTAACTTTATATAACTCATCTCTTTACTTTCAAACAGCTTCATTTATTTAGTATTCCTCTCAGCCGGTGTGGCAACTTGTGATGATGGTAGACAACTCTGTGTGGCTTGTGTTTCTGTCTTGCGTCGAAGGTAGGCTAAATAAACTTAAATATCTATTCCTGTTTATTTTGTGGATGTTCAACAGGCTCAGTTTGCAGGAAGGTGACATTTAAAAACCTGAACAGATCATCATCCTGCAGCGTGACTGCTGCATTCAGAATTGATTGTGCACATGCATTAATCCAGCAGCTCTCAGTCCTGGTACTTGAGTACACAGCCGAGATTGTTTTCTGTCTTATCAGCCACTAAATACCATTCATCTTAAATCCCAGGTATGAGTCAGTCCCTGACTAGACAGTAGGTAAACCAGAAGTACTGTAATACTTGAGGATTAAGATTGAGAGCTACTTATCAATACCAACAAAAAAAAACCATCTAGGAATTGAATATGTTTACATGCTGATATGTTGCATGACACAAATAAGACCATACAATGTGTATTTTTCATTTTTCACTTTGGTAATCTCACATAAAATATAGACATCACAAACTGCATGTCCACAAGCTGAATGTTAAGATGCAGTATGTTTGCTCCTGTTCATTACCTCTACCAAGGAGGTAATGAACATAGCAGTGTGTGGTCTGTCTGTCAGCAGCATTATAGAAAAACTGCTGGCCTGATTTCCATGAAACTTGGTATGAGGGTATAGCAGGGACCAAGTGTGGACCCATGACTTTGACATGACATGACCTGGAGCTGATCTGAATCACATGGTGGATAAAAAAAAAAAAAAAAAAAATATTTTTCACTTTGCTGTGGCAAATTGAAAGTAATTCATTAAGCAATGCGTGAACCCATTGTTGAACTGAACAATGTGCTGCGAATAAACGGCCACCTCAAACATCACTGTGGACACAAAACAGAATCATGGAGCTGCATAAAAAACATATCTTATGAATGACGTCAACTCCAATATAAAGCAGAAAAAAAGCACTATTTCCACCTACTTTGTAAGCTAATAGCAAATTGTTGCAAACAAGCTAAAACGAAAGCTGCCTGTCTGACTGTTTATCTTAGTGGCAGGCAGTGAATCACCGCAGCAGAGCGAGCAGGACAGGGGGTCTTGGTGGAGGTCTGCACCTTCTGAGTTCCCATCTACTTAACAGGAAACAGGAACCGGACGTTACTGGTATTGTTATGCAGCCAGCAGACATGCCTGCATCACATTTCTGGTTGGAACCAGTGCCAGTAGACAAAAAAAACATGATGTATTCTTAATAGAGTTAGGTTGAATCATATGCAGACCTGTGTCACAAGACTTTTGCACATTCATATAGAAATTTTCACAATTAATTTGGAAAAAAGCCATCCACAGACTTTCTGTATCCACTTGAGATAATGAGTTGTGTGCGCTTGGTTGTATCGGGGGAATTTTACATGTCCCTGTTTTTAATTGAAATGCTCTCCACTCTGCAATCTCTACACCCAAGGGATGTCTTTTTGCAGGATAATATCCCAAAAAGTCTCACCCATTTCAAAGAAATGCCAGGAAATGCTTATTACGGGTGCAAGCTGGTCAGACTACATGTTTATATTTTATCTCATCTTTTTTTAGATTTTAGACATTTAGACATTGTGATAAAAATCAAGTGATTTTTACAGATACAGTAAACACAATCTGAGTTCCCTGTGATGAATCATCTTGCACTGTTAATAAACTCAGGGAAGGCAGCATATACAAAAACACGCATGGAGCTAACCTTTTTCCTTATTTAGAATCAGCTCTGGTGTCACTATCTATGCAATGTTTATTCTCACCGCCACCAATTTCCAGATCTGAAAGCTGTGAAAATCACATGGTAGCAAGTCATTGCTCAAAGCTGTTTGAGTGAGAAGAATATCAGCAGGGAAATAAAGAGGCAACATTATGATGTGAAGGACTACAAACAGCCTGATTTAATAACTGAAATCTATCACAAACACACACTGTTTTAACAGGAATTTAGGAATCATTTGTTTTAATTAGAATTGAACTAGGATGATCTTGGGCACACTTGTGAGATAAAGCCAGCCGCTTCAATCTCACATTGGCATTTGAAGAGTTAAATGTGCATTAAGTAATTTATGACTTATCGACCTCCATCAGAAAAGGAGGAAATGCGACATTGACAGCTCTCTGGCAGTGCTTACAGTGGCCTTTAATTAACATGAATAATAAATTCACATATTTACAAAAGCACAAACAAGCTAGTTCATTCAGACAGAGCCCCAACTACAGAACATCTTGTTAAGAGGTAAAGCAGTACTCACAATAATAGTGTTGTTCTCTAAATGGTGTGTGTTGGAGGTTGGAAAAGTACTTTGTGAAAGGCTGAAATCTGAGCACCAAGCAAAGTATACCCTGACTCACCGAGTCATTGTGTGTTAGGTGACATGGTGCCTGATCCTCAAGTTTTATTTAACGCACTTGACATTTGACTAATGTGTTTCACCATAATGAGCCTTCAATAGCCGATACCCTGCTTTAGTTTTTAGCTGTTCCATTATAAAATAAAGACTGGTATGGGAATAGTCCGACATTTTAGGGAAAACGTTTGCTTTCTTGTGGAGAGTTGGATAAGATCACTATTACTCTCATGTCTGTACTCAATGTTAAATAGGAAGCAACAGCCAGCAGCCGGTTAGCTTAGCTGAGCATCGGCTTTATGCTAAGCTACCTCGCAGAGTATTTATCAAATGTTAAAGTATTCTTTGTTTTGTTACCCTTGTTCACAGGACCCTCTGCTTTTTTTTTGTTTTTTTAGATTAAACCGTTTTACATTTTTACCTGAGGATTTTCCCAGAGTAGTTGATATCTCACACCGGACAGAATTCACAGCCACGCTACCCTCCTCTGCTGCCTTCCTCTCAAGTCTTGTTGTGTAATGATGAGTGATTTTTCAAAGCGTTTGGAACTGAAGGCTCCCTCCTCCATTGAGAGGCTGCATATGAGCCACTCCCCGTGGCCCATCACTTCATTTCATGCCTTCTTTTCCTGCCTCTCCTCCTCATACATCCATAAAACACAGGATGTTGATGGAGAGATAGATGCAGAGTCCCTTTTAACTGTGCCTGTCAAAAGCTAATTCCATCCAGTTGCTGTCCTTCATCTTTGATATGCTTGCCAATTTGCTGGTGCGGCCAAATCAGCGCGTGCTAGTACTGTGCAAATACGTTGGCCTTGTCAGATCATTTCAAGTTTTCAGCCTGAGTCTGAGACATCTAACAGACAATTACGTGAACAGATTAACTAATGCTCAGATAATGACGAGATGAGCCCGTGTGTGTTACTGTATTTCCTGGTAATGCTACCGTCCACAGAGAGAGGTTTCCATCCTTCTTAAGGTAATTCAATTGTCCTGAATAGCAGATAAATTTTCAATGCCCAGTTCATCTAAAAATGCTCTTAATTACCTTGTCAAAGTGTGCTCAAATTAAGGTGGGAGTGTCTGTAGTTACTCTTAAAAGAGTTTTTTTAATGAAGTTTATGATTCACTTGGAAAACAGGCAGGCTGACAAGGTCTGTCTAATTACTCATCCCTCTAGCCCTAAACACCAAAGCAGCAGCTCTCTGAGGTATGCTGATGCTTAGGAAACCATGTCATCTTTCCAAAGCCATTTCAACCGTATGCTACATGTCATTGTAATCATAAAGTATGTTTTCCAAACACACACATCTGTTGAGGTGTAAATTATGAATATAGCCTGGATGAGCAAGACCTGAAGTAACAAGACAATGTATGTCTTGAATTATCTATACATGGAACGCACCGATGAATGCAAATCACGAACATGTTTTATAATGTCAGTGGATTGAATGCAAACCCATACGGTAAATTCCACAACAACATAAAGCATATACAGAGCTGCTCTACTTCACCATATGTCAGCACTAAGCCCCTCAGTAGCTGCAGTAATTCCTCTGAAACCATACTTGATCCGAGCCTTGTATAACTTTTTTACAACTGCATCTATTTTCACTTGTCTCTCCCCCCTGAGATGGATGCAGGCTGGAACATACAGTAATGAACCATGGAGTAAGTAAACCTAAGTCCATTAAGGCCTAACGGATTGATTCAGCCACTAAATAATGCAGGCATTGAAAAAGACAAATGCCCAATCAATATCTGATGCTATTGTTACCTTTTTGCAGGCAGTATTGATAGAGAGCAGATGGTTCCTCCCACGTTGTAGGTCTACTATGTTGTGAGAGAATGAATCAGTCGTGTACGAGGGTTGGGATGAGCAAATGGGGTAGAGTCGTAGCTAAGGCTACCTGAGAAAAGTCAAAGACCGAACACAGTCGTTACAAAGGTCTGAGATTCTTCTTGAGAGTCTTGGTCTTGACAAGTCACATCAAGACCAAGACTTCTCTCCCAAGACCAAGCTTGAACTAGTCTCTAACCACTGTCCATTAAATCATGTTGGTTTATTCTGAGATGATGAAAAAACAACATGAAGAAAGTGTTTTGAAATTAAACTTAGAATGAGACCATAGTCAAGTCGTATTGCCACGTAACGGATATAGGACCCACAGTAGTCAAATAAGCAGAGGTCAATAAAGGTTACTGTACCGCACTGTACTACCAGGTTATTTGGTATATGGTGTCCACAGGTCCTACAGCATTCCTCATTATGGCATTTATCTAATAATTCTCCGCATTTGTCTCTTCCATTTGTTGATGTGTAACATTAGAATTCCTCAGACGCCTCAGATTTGTTCTCATCTTTGGAATGACTCAGTTTGTTGGAAAGGGCTCACATATGGTCAGCGCCCACTGTCATTTGCTGCTTGATGGACACGGGCACGCTGGTGATTTTGAAGCTGCCAGAATGGCTGGTGTCCACAGATGGCTGGGGCTTAATGCCGCCTCATAACGACGTTTCTGCCCTTTTCAAGGTGACTGCTTTCGCTGTGGAGTCTGAGGCAAGCACTACGGACGTTCTGTAGTCTGTCAGCTGCTCTGATTGGGTGTATGTGGGAAATGTCTAAGGTATAATCTGTATGATCTGACTGTTCCTGTATGCTGAATACATAAGGTAACCCACCAAAACACACACCAGACACATTTCATTATGAAGAACAAGATCATTCTTAGTGTGATATGTTGAAAGAAAGAGTGCAACCAAAATGATGCTGGTCCTAGTTTTAGGATCACTACCTTTGGAAAGCAGATCGAATGTGTTTTTAATGGTGTAAGCCATTGTGTTGGTTGTCAGTGTAAACCTGAATTTGATGCTTCAGATAAGGGCTTGATTGGGAGTCCCACCTGAGACCCCTACAGTATAATCCCAAGGCTCATGAGCGAGGTTCCACAAACACAGCGCTCACTAAGACCAAAAGGAGAAAACACATTACGTCCGTTTTAATGACTTTACACTGGTTACCTGTCGGTTTTCATATTGATTTTTAAAGTATTTTATTAGTTTTATAAGGCAGTACATGGCCTTGCATCAGAGTACCTCTCAGAACTGATTTTATGTTTACGTTTATGAGCCAGGATGGCCGCTCGCATCCTGTGGTTCTTCTCTTTTAGCTGTTTATCTTTTTTTTTTTTTTTACTGCTATCTTTTAATTTAACTTTAACTTTTTGTTTGTTATTTTCTTGATGTGCCTTGGTCTCTAAATCCTGTTTTGACAATCTATCAGTAAAGTACTTTTAATCGCATCTCATTAGTCTGAATGGAGCTGTATAAATAAAGTCTGTTTGATTGGTTGATTGAGTATATCATCAGGGTATTTTACATGATCGGGCTGTACTGTGCTTTAATTATATTCCCCACAGTAACTGTGTTTACAGTCTCTCACTAACTTGGGAAGGGCTGCTTTGTTACCGCTAAAACTGAATATGGGACTATTCTGAGTGCAGTGAATATTTCTCTTTAGGTGTGTGTTGCTGAAAAGGAGAATATAATGGAGCCTTTTTTCAACTTGCATCATGCTGTATCAATCTCAGTCCAGCATCAGAAATGTATAGAAACACAAGCATCTAATCGCAGTTCTTGGAGTCCCCATGTGCTATCTCTGTAACTGTTCCCAATCCACTGCTCAATTCTCAATTCTCATACATTAGAATGACAGAAAGGTTAGAACAATCCTTTCCACAGTCTCAGAACATCATGTCTAGCTGTCATATAATACCAACACCTGCAGTATCGTGCAACAATAACAATAAAATGTGGAATAAACTATATAGTTATATTGACATGCATCCATTTAAGAATTGGTATAATACACTGTATTGTCGCACACTTTTAACAAAGAAATGCATCTGGAGTGTGGCAAGTCGCTTTGAATCCATTTGTATCTACAAATCCAGATGGCTTGTGAGGTTAATCAACTGTGTTAAAGTGTCCAGGTTTCATGTTTGTATCAGTGGGGCAGATGTTCTCAGAATGAACCAAAAGCAACATCTGACTGCATCCACCAACTGCTTTGATGCAGCACCTGTTGTTGTACCACCGTAATAATGCTTACCGGCTCCTCTTGAGTTCACAGTTTAATTTATTTTTTATGGAGAAAAAGATTCCATCTGGAAAAAAACTGATGGACTGTGATATGAGAGCAGTGGGTGGTATAAGATACAGCATACTGTAAGATTGGCTCTTAGGTTTATTGTCTGGTTGACTGATAATAAATGCATCATCGTTGATACATAATCCGTCTTTTAGGTAGAGGTTGTTATACTTAAACAATAATCTACCATATTTGACCACCAATAAATATATTTTTGTAACTAAATGACATACTGTATCATAATACTGATTGTTTTTCCATTTGCAAAAGATTTTGAATAAACTGAAGCAAACTGCATAGCAACTGAGTATGAGAATTAATTACCACAATAGTTCATAGAAGAGAGTCCAAAAAAACAGGACTCAACTTCAGCAACATCTGATGCTGTCCAGCTAGGCACAACGAGTATGCAGTACATCTGTTGTCAACAAAAGCAAAGAGGGAAGGGTTTGTCTGTTTAGGTAAAGGCTTGGTACCGTCTATGTACTGCACACAACCCTTTTACACAGCTGTTGCATATTTCTAGCAGGTTCAAAGTCTGACACTGTGGGGTCCCTTCACACTAAATTAAGATAACTGGTGGGTTTGGGGGTTGTTAGCAGGAAGTAGGACGTTGCCATGGAGTCAGTTAGTTCTGGGCTACAATTTAAGCCCCAGTATGCTGAATTATTAGCATTCCTGATGGCAAAGTATCCATAGAGGTACAGACAACTATCATTGGATTACATTGATACTGAAGACTTAACTTGAAAATATGATGATTCTCAGGCAAGTTAAGGAGTCTTTTTGTTGCTATTTTCCAAGTTGTTATATGGACGTTTATTTGATTTGGGATAGGAATGTCCTCCGGAAGTCTAAAAATGTGTGCATCATTTCTGTGTGTTCAGATTTGTCTGAGCTCTGACTCAGAGAAGGAGGCACTAAGGGTTTTAAAGTACCATAACTGGCTCCATGAGCTGTGTGTCACAGCCATTGCTGCCGCTCACCGTGTTTGTGACTCAAATTACAATAACAAGCTTCCCGTTGTCTTCAGGACCCAGCCATGCACCTATTCCCTTTTTTTAAAATGAATTTGTAAATTATGAATAGTGGTGCATTTTCTGTTAAATATTTGATACACAAAACTGATGAAAAATCTAATCTAAACCCAAAATAATAAACTGTTGTACTGTAAACTGTCATCACACTGTAATAACTCTGCTTGGGATGCAGAGGGGACCAAGTGAAGTGTAATTATGTCCCACTCCTGTCTAGCTGCTGGTACTGCTAGACTTTAATTAGCTCCATTCTCCTCACTACAGAGAGATTATGACCAGATGCCTCGAGGTCCAGCCCAGGTGGTTATGGAGACGAGACTTCAAAGATGAAAAAAAAAATAGAATAATTTTTTGGTTCATTACTTCTTGAAAGGAGTTCCTGGTGAGTTTAATAAATGTCACTGAGACAGGCAGGCCACCCCATGAGATCACACTTGAGTTTCTTGGATTTGGAAGTGACTGATTGACTGGACTGTTATGAAAATGAGACAGATTTCAAAAAGCAACTTGGATGGTTTCCCGATGGCAAAGTTAGCACATGGGCATATTGTGTGAGGTAAACCCATCTAGACTCAGATTGGCCTTTCTTGGCAGAAAAGATACTATCATCATGTTGCCTGGCAGAAAGTACCCATTTACCAAATTAGTACACAACATATAAAGTTGGTATTTAGAGAAACAGCATGACTGAATGTTGTGATGTTGCTGATTTTAGGTTTTTGATAGTGATGATTGCCTTTTAAGTTACTGTTTGGGCTGAACTGCATTTGACAATAAGTCACTGTAAAATACAAACTAGGGTCAGACAAATATGTTGCCCAGTAGTTACTGACATAAAATGTAAGAAAAAATCCTGAGAATGTTATGCAGCATGTGTAGACATCTGGATTGATTGAAATAGAAGCGTATCTGCTCCGTCAGACGCGTGTGAAATGGACGACTCAAACTGTGTAGACAATACTGTTAATTGTAGGTGAAATTGATTTAAATACTTTAACCATGTCCAATTCATTTCATATTTCTGCTACTGTCATGACTCAACATGCACATGCGTTGATAGATACGGATTTACTTACTGGAGAAAATAACACATGTAGAATAAACACAATTATCATAATAAATAATGTAAGTTATTAGCTTAATGTACCCTCCAAATTAATACATGGAAGCATACATTCCTTTACTTCCACTAATTACTGGCACTTCCTGTTCATGCATAGTTGTGTGTCTTTGTAATTATTAAAATGTATATGAATATTTTTGAGGATGAATTGTAGTTTTAAACAGGGTATGCGTCCCTGTTTTTATAGATGGTCTAAATGCTGCTTCAGAGGCTAGGGAAATCATTTACTTTACTACTTTGGAAAATGAGATGATATTAAAGATGCCCCCCAGCAACTTTTATACAATTATAATTGTGTGACTGCGTGCATTTAAGAAAACACAATCAGTCAAACCCCAGCAGATAATGTTAACTCATCAATGTGCTGATTCAAATTTAACACTCCGTTGATTGCCTTTCCCTTACCTTAATCTATATGAAATATGAACTATGCGTACAACGGTTTCACTCCACATTTGCTCTGAGTGCAACTAGCAGGAGCAGCAGCTGTGGGGATGACCCTTGATAGATTTGATGTAGTATTATATTTGCTGACAGAGTTACCCACCATAATACTTGTGCCCACAGGAATTTTGAAATGAAAGGCAATGTCCTGGTCTCCTGAGATGCTATATCAGCAAAGACTCAGCAAAGCAGGAGGAGTGGGAGACGCATTACAAGATAAACTCATATTGACACTTCTGGCAGAATTCATCATTTCTGTTCCCATCAGTTTTTCTCTGTTTGCAAACAGAGCCTGGTGCCAAGCGGGACATTCTTGTTCAGACATGCCATTTACAATTTTTTAAAAGGTGAAGTTATCACATTCTTATGTTGCTAGTAGATGTGGCAAAAGGGAGACGTGTCCTGGCGTTAAGCAGCATTAGTCGCTGATCGATTAACAGTAAGAATACATCCAGTTGATTCTATATGCTTTTGCAATGATTAAGTGGCTTCAAATCATTCTAGCTGAGAATTCATGTATTAGTGGTGTGTCTGTAGATGATGTATCTACCCTTCACTACGTCATGCTGGGAGCATCTTTTACATATCCATTTTCTTTGTCTCTGCAGTTTTATCCTCTCTCTGTTCATTTCCTTTCATTTACAGATCCTACCCTGTAAATTACTGCACACCCGAACAAACAGAAATATTCAATGCAATCTGATTTTTTTCCCCTTCCCTTGGTTTTATTTTATTCTCTTCTTCACGGAAACAACACCACATGCAGTGCTATGTGCGGTATAATCAGACCTGCACATCCTAGCTGCTTACAGAGAGACCAGATCTTTGGATCCTGGCAGACTCCTTACCCAGAGCAGCTACAGAAGCCGGGACTCGCAGTAAATTATAAATACACAGTAACCTCTCTGTGTGAACCCTGCCTTTCATCAGCCCCCTGTAGTCTGATGGTCCTGGGCAGGCTCAGCTATTGTGAGCTGCCCTGGCTAATTGTTAAACATGTTCTTGTCAATCAAGCCGATCCCAAATGGCAACTCCTCAGCCGGCACTACAATGAGCTGCCCGAGCCGATGTAGCCTTAGAGGAATAATTGCCGTCCAATCGCCAGAAGCCCATCTCTATTCCATTAGCAGCTGTACAATATGAATGGTTGAAGCTGGTTGTTGACTGCAGACCTATTCAAGCTTGTACATGTGCTGAATAACCCCTTTTCTGCGGCATGTGTTTCATTTCCACACAGACGGGCCAAACAGGAAGAGAGGTAATTGCATTTGTGATGGCATTGTGTTTGCAGACAGAGAGGCATATTCTCTACACTTCATGAATCAAAGAGCAACAGTAAATATTCATGATGAAAAAAGACAAGAGTCAATGAGGAGCTTGTGCGAGAGCCAAAAGAAGTTCACTGTTACACTATATCACACAGTTCACAGTTGTCCTAACTTTATTTAGCTGCTGTTTAGCTGCACAAACCTCATCTAACTCAGTTGCATGGTTTGTTAGGTACACATAAGCAGCTCTACTGAATGAAAAAACAAAACACTGCGTAACCTTGGGGGAGGCTGTTGGCTGTTGGCACATAATGCATAATGCTGTATGATATCACTCTGTTATAATGGCAAAACAACTATCAGATGAAGACATGAGAAACTAGATGATTGTGTCATTATGACAAAAAAACACATGCTGTTGATGTAGGAGAAAGGCCACTCTGGAGTAATGAGAGGCTCTGAAATGGTCAACAACAACTGTAAATGGCTGTGGCTTGGATAAAGCACTGCGGCAATCTGTAAACCAAGATCCATTCTCCGACCTCCGTTCAAGTGCTTTTTCAAAGGCGGTCGACACTTCAGAGGTGTCGAGATTTTGAAATGGATGTGGGGATGACGTTAAATGAAGGAGTGAGATCTTTCAAGCATATCTCATTCCAATAAGCTGAAGGAGTGCGTTTAGATTCAGAATGGTTCCACTTGGCTGGAGAGAAACATTTTCTGAATTTAAACGCTAACCAATTCTTCAGCAAGTCCTTCGTTCATATGAAGCGTTAAATTCAACTCAAAGCAGCAGCAAAAGAGATTTACATTTTCCGTATACAGGCTTTAGAGCCTTTGGTTTGGCTGAAGATTTGCATTAAGGGGATTTTTTTCCCTCCTCCACTCCCATCTAAGAAACTTTGCAAAGTTTAATCATGGCTTCTGTTGACGCCCCTGGGTTTTGTATCTTAAGCTGTATCCCTCCAGCTGGAAAACGTAAGAAAACTTCATCATAAGCTGTTCTAAAGTCTGAATATAGATTTCACAAATCATTCCGAGCAGGACTGTACATCTAAATATTACCCTGTCAAATATTGGATTTGTAATTATGACTTTTTGTGTGGCCGTCCTGGTGCACAACTGCACACAAAAAACCCTCCTGTACATCTTTGAAGGAATGCCTCATGAAAAAACAACTTTTCTTGCAGCAATTCACCCTGCAATTTCATCTTCTATACACAATGACTTTTAATTCAGTTTAAAATAGAAAAAAAAGTCTATATTTCAAGTTTTTTATCAAAGTCTCCTTCCAGTTTGAATGCATTTCAACAGCAGCATGGGAAGCAATCTGTGGTCCTTACCCGCATGCCGAGCTCAATGTTCTCGCCTCCGTAGACCTCCATGCCAGGATCCAGAAGACCAATCTCGCCAAAGTATTCCCGATCAACCACAAAGGAGCAGCCAATCATAGCTGGAGTTCTGGAAGAGCAGAGAGAGACAGTTTTTTAAAATCATTATCCAGCCACTAAACTTTTACACACCCACAGAGAATGCTAAAATATTCAATGCTATCAAGGCAGAAGGAATCTTGGGATTTAGAGGGTTTTCTTGTTGAGCTTGGAAAAATAAAAGCACTAGTTGTGGTGTCTTTAAAGTAAAGTTACAGTATTGTAACTAATCAAGCATATGTAAATGTCCAGAGAAGGTACAGATTTTCCTTGCAAGAGTGTATTTATGCACTGGTAAGGTGGATTTCAATATGGTAAAATGATGCACCTTTTAACGTCTCAGCGTATTTATTGGAAATGAAAATGAGTGTAAAACTGTGATTACTGTATGTGTACAACATAGAGAGACCTTGTCCATTCCCATTGCTCTATGATGGACTACACAGTCTTATTTGAGGATCACATATACAGTATCTGATACTGTGTGGCAGTTCCTTCATGCAGTTATCAACTTCTGAGTATTCTCAGTATTCTGTTGTGACAATATGGAAATGTCAACATGAATAATAAAAGCAATTTGAATTTATCATCAGCCCAGTTCAGCCTGGTTTAATTTAGCCAGCTGCTGCTAGAAGAGGTTGATGAGTGAAACAGTAGTGTAAAGTGAAACCAAAATCATTAACTGAAAGACACAAAAATGCTCTGTATTATGGGGAGAGACTGGGGGATTATTCTGTGGGTTCATCACTGTGAGCTACAGCCTTCATATTAAATATAGGTATTTGGTACATAGTTAATACAAAACTGATTAGTACAGCTTTAATATTTACATGAAATAAAAAATTACAGTTGAGAAGAAAATAAAACATGCTTGCACTATTCCTTATCCCAATTCAGTAAGACCTTAAAATACTCTCAAAACTAGCGCATCAACCAGGTTTGACTGGTAGAGCATGAGTTAGTGAATGTTTTTCAGAAAGGGAAGTGGTTACTTTCCACCTGTACTAAAAGAAATGGTCCCACTTTAGCTGCTGTCCCCCCAGGGCTGCTTTTCACTACTATTATCTGTCAGTTCTTAAGTGCTCTTGGACAAAGCCCCACAAAAAGCATTACATTCATACAGAGTACTGAGCTATATTTTTTTCACTAAAGTGACCAATGAGTGGCTTTATTCTTCTGCTTTCTGGAATGGCTCCTGGGGTATGTACGCTATATATTATGACACACACACACACAGAAGAGACAAATGTGTGTCTGCCACTTCAGTTTGAAAGACATGGCAGTAGAAAGTACCAGAAGGAGGCAGCTGCAGTATGATTCATTGACTCTGTATTACAAAAGTGTGCTGAGCCATATAAAATTGAGCCAAAAAGAATGGTGCTTTTAAGTTTAGACCACATGTTGAACATTGTCAGGACCATGGAGTGTTCAAAACCCTTGATCAGTAGATAAATAGATCTCTGATGCAGGGATGGCTGTAAACCCGCCCTGACCATCATATTTCCAAGACAATCTTTCTCACCATTTTTTCAGACAGAAATCTTTATGGCTTGACATTCATAGTATGTGTAATATGAGTAGTGCCAAATTGATGTGAGTCAAGACATTTGAAAGCGACAGCTGTGAAAGTTTTTGATATTGAAAGTTATATTTTGACACTCCTTATTGTAACAATTTAGCCTTGCTCTCTCACCTTTTTAGTGGAAAATAAAAACTCAAAATAATGCTGAGAATGTATTTTCTATTATTACCTAAATACCTTTGTTCCACACTTACAGTGACTCATGCTTGCTGACTTAATAGACTATAGTATATATGCTCTTATTGTCTGATGCAGCCTCATATAGTCTTTGTTTAAATGATAAGGTGGTGACAGAGAGGCTTTCAAGTGCCATTATTTGCACACACTGTGCAGATAAAAAGACAGACACAGCATACACTCAGCCCCGATCACCTCAATCCTTTCTCCTCTCTTGACAAGTGACCTACCTTGCCTGTCTGCACAGTGCAAACTTTGTGCAGCTCTCTTTGAGTGCGCTCTTTAGAATAAGCTTCCTGGCAAGGTAAACACTGTTTCTGTGAGTAAGTACAGACTCAGCACCTTACATCAGATGCTTGTGATGATGGAGCGAAAATGTCTGGTTAACCACATTTGTTATGTTTCTGAAGCTTTTCCACACCAGGAAAGGTATAATGTAAAAGAAACACCCCCACAGGGATTATAGTCAGAACTTTAGTGGGTTATGTGTTGGTAATGTATAATGAGAAAAGAAAAGATAACAAATGATGAGGTTTGGTGCCTCTCTCAATTGTCTGGTGTGCAAGGTGATCAAACATGCAATATTTAGCCATGAAAATGTAATTCCCTTACTAGAGCCAATTAACTGAAACCAATTAAATGAATAATTAGAACCAGCTGTTCCTCCAAAAATGCTATATAAATGTCCACTCTTGCTTCGGAGAATCAAACAGCAATGGTTTCAGTCTCTCTCGCGATTTAACAGCAGCGTTCAACAATCAAAGAGAAATCAATCATAGAGGAGGCAGACATTTCTCCATCGACAAAACCGTTCTATGAACTCTGATGCAATGTGACCACAGTTTCTACTCTGTGTGACCCTGCCATCAGTTGTGTGTGAAATACAGCAGTCCCCTGTGGCTTCTTTGTGATATTTTGTAAGTGGGAATGACACGCCCAGCCATTGTTCTCTCTCCGTTGTTCCGGCTCTTTGTACCTACATGTATTACAGCACAGAGAACTCTGAGGTTTCTCAAACAGCAACTTGAGAGAAAGAAATACGAGTAGAAATCTTAAGAGTTAGACACAAAATAACTTCTGGACCACATTAGACATCACGGACTAATGCTGCAAACTTCCAGTGAATTTCTCATTTAATGTCATTAGGTTAAGTTATTTTTAGTGTACAGATGGTCAGCCTGCAGGGCTCATCCGCCCCTCATAGCCCTTAACTCTGGCCCCCACCACATTATTTGCTTGCAGTGAGCAGTATGAACCCCTGACACATGTATGCAATTTGGAAAAATAGAGTTTCATTTAAGATTGCTTAATTCTCCCCCAGATAAAGATGCTGCTATTGAAACTGCTTTCTGATGCTTATATTTTGAGCTGCAGTCCCTTGAAAGACTATTTGATTGTTTACAGTGTCATACAAAAGACGGTTTTGGTCTTTAAAGCTAATTTCCCCTTTCATGACAACTCAACAATATAACTCACCCTGTTAACTTGTATTAAGGCTTAATGTTATGCATGATTAATGGCATGACTGCTTTGAGTGGCACGTGGGTCTCGTCACAGGTGACTGTTTTCAGTAACCTTCATTCGGCCTGCCTTAGCTCCACCCACACTCCACGCCATTGCCCACTGTTGGATTAGCCAGGAGCCGTTGGAGTCAGGACTGCCGAGATGGCCGGAGCCACCACAGTGAGCTTCACAACAGCTCTTCAGAAACCTATGGGTGACGTCACAGAGACTACATCCATGTTTTATACAATCTATGATATTTTCTTTGCCAAAACGTAATTTAAACTGTGTCCTTTAGGTCACAGCAGATGACAGTCTTATGAAATTACGCAGGATTTTAGTGTGGACCTTCACTTACTTCCATATCGACGACTCAGGAAACAACAGCCTCTGTGTGATTTTAGTTGAAGATTTTAGGTTTCAGTCCACACATCAAAACCACTTGGTGGTTTCCACCCCCTTCCTACTCTGTCCTGTCAATACTCATTGTAGTTGCCAAAGAAAACCTATTTTCGTCAAATCTCCAAAATGGTTGCAATCCTCTGTACTCTCAGAATGTGGCTGTTTTGTGTCTTCGTGTGTCCTTTTACCCGCTTTCTTGTTGAATGTGTCCAAATAGGCAGAAAAGGCTTTGAGTCTGAGCTCTGAATGGCCACAGAGCTTCTGTTGTTGATGGGCAGATACCTTGAGGAAACAAGTGGGAGAATGATTTCCAATAGAAATCCGCGCAGCCGAAACACTTCAGCTGGGCCTCGAGGCGATCTGTCCATTTGCAGAAAAGTGTCAATAGGGAACACGAACCAACTCTGCAGTGTCTGAGGCTGCTCTTATCTTCCTCCTATCTCAAGTCTAGCACTTAATGCTCAATAATACATGATTTTTATGGAGCTTTGATAATACATCCAATATTTAGGTCCACAGTATAAACTGATACCACATTGTTTGTTTGTATAAGACCAAGTGTATCAAATGAAACTGTTATTGCTTTGCCTATGCTGAACCAAGCGAGGCAATGAAACTCGGTTTGGAATTTAGTTTCTGTTGCCCTTGGTCAAAATTCAACAGTATGTGTGAATGTCTGAGTTTATAGTAGATTGGGATATTCAAAGACATTCTGGCAGTAAGCATCACTATGGCTCATTTGCAGCAAATACAGCAGCTGATGCTTTGGTGATTTGAAAAAAATGTTTTCTTTTATTATTATATATTCTGCAAATGTTCAATTTGCCTATGGGTTTAGATTCATCTGACAGAGTTGCTAATTGACTTTGGAGCATTACAAGACAACAAAAAGCTGCAAGCCAGTATGCAGCCATAGTTTGCCATTTGCTGTATGTTTATGCTCTATATGCTCACTCTTGAAAAGTCCCCTTCTTGATTTAACTGCTTCTGTTTATCAGTGTCTCTTGTGATTACTTCGATACCCTGCCACATAAACAATCTTCTAATCGATACTTTTATAACAATGTATCCAATGACAATGTGAAAATAATATGACAATGTGAAAATAATATGACAATGTGAAAGGGGTATCTTGTAGTGATGAATCTACAGAGAATCATCCCCCCAATTATCAGCTCCCCTAAACTTTACAGAGCTGTTTTGATTCACTCTCATCGCTCTCATAGTTTCGCTTTTAGGCACAACAGGGAGCTGTTTTCAGTGAAAAGCTCTAAAAATCCACTGTTAACTACCTGTTCATCGCCAAAAGTCAGTGACTAGCTGGTGAACATAGTGGGGCATTTGCATAAAGAGCCAGGTGTTTCCCTCAGGAGTTGGTAGACACCAAAAGCAGAGCTAAAAGCAAGTGAAAGCAAGTGCTTCCTCACTGAAGTGTAATTGAACAAGGCGCAGAATAATAATCAAGGCTGCTGTTCTATCACTGACCTCTGACTTCCCTGTAGAGCAGGATAATCTGCTGCGGTATTTTTAGTATCATCTATGGCTCCTAAAGAATGGAGATTTTTTTCAGGGTCATGACAAGTCATGCTGAATATCTGCTGTATATTCATTTTTCTCCATTTTAAAAAACATTTTAATATGACCCCTTCAGTTCTGAACCCAAAATGTTATAGCACTAAAGTTGCAGTGGCAATGCACCAAGCCCCCAGCAACCTTTGCAATCCAGCAGTGCCATGAATATGTAGAAGATGAAAAACAATAGCTGAACTACTTCATGCTGGCTCTGGCTTGACCTCACCCACTTGGCTCCTGCACTAGCAACTAGACTAGATGAAGTTGACTCTCCAGGCTTATGTGCACACACGCACCCCATGGTCATCTTTATACATGTGAATAGCAACACACCCCTGTACCCCGCCCCGCCCAATCCCATGCCTTCGCCGCTTTTTACCAGGGCGACAAGTGGGTCTTGCGCAGGCTGCGCTGATGGCTGCGCCTGCGGCTGCCTGTCTGTGGCTGTGCGCCTCCCACTCCCCTTTCCCACCCTCCCCCGTTGCAAGTTGTTTGAAAAGTTCTTATGTTGTAAAGTGTGCTTACATGTTGCTTTATGTTGGCTTGAGGTTTTTCCAGTCCCACACTGTACTCCCTAAATGGAGCAGAGTTTGGGAAAGCGGCTTTTTTCCCTCCCCCTCCTCCTCTTGTTTTTTCCTGTTTCTTGTACCCACCTTTCAAGTAATTTCCCCACGGGGATTATTAAAGTATTTCTGATTCTGATTCTGATTCTGATATAGTTATAGTTCCTCAATTAAAGTTGGAGAAATAATGAAATGCTCAGAGTGTCCATCAAGATCTTTTAAATGTCCATAAATAATACAATTCAGTCATGATATTTCATACATTTTCACATTGCCATTTGTTTCCCACTGAGATGCATTTACGCATTTTACTCATAAAAAGCAGTGTTAACCCTGTACCTGGGAGGCAGCTACAATGTTTACTCCAAGGACATTTTAATAGGCATGACCACATTTGCTGTGTGCATCCTACAAGACCTTTTATCAGTTTTTTTTCCCTTTCTCCCATATTCCTATTTTGCTCATATTAGTCTAGAATCAAGCCTAGCCAGATATATTGAATAGTATTGAGGATTGATAAAAGACAACACGTTCATTTTTGCAGTCACATATCTCTTGCTGGTTTTGAACACGTTCCAGTTACTGCTGTCTCTCTGTTGTTTGTGCCTTCATGTTCATGCAGGCTCAGCCTCGCTGCCGTGGCAACAAAATCACGGTAATCTTGTCTGTTGAATTTTCTCTATTGTTATGGCAGTGCTGACCAATTCTGATTTGATCATTCAAAGAGAAGATGCTGGTTGGCTGCATGCCGCAGGATCTGATATTGTATCATACACCCACAATGTGATGCCTAATAGTCTTTTAGTGTCCATACTGATTAGAAAACATGAAATAGTAATAACAATGAAATCTAACTCTTTAGTTTTAGCAGGTAAACATCTATTGATATTCAAATTCTCTGTACCTATCAGGTCGCCACTATGCAGATGTACAACTAGAAAACATAATCACAGCTCCAGTGTTTTCCTGTTGTCTTAATAAATTCAATATAATAATTTCCACAGCATCAATTATAACTTGCCATACTCCCAGTGTGCTTTTTAACAGATCCAATAATTACTTCAAGTCCACTTCGCAGTAGACGTTTTTTTATTAATCACTCTTGTATCCAGTGTGTAATATTTAGGAGG
>NW_023339718.1:21966467-21968431 GCF_004916995.1 Morone saxatilis
ACAACACAACAGGTGGCGTTCATGGGTCAATGGACCCCACCTTAAGACAACACTTCTAACACTTTCTGCACAGATGTTTCACCTAAAAAAGTCTTCCAGTGACCCAAAAAGCATTATCCTACTCTGTGTTTTCTGGTATACTTCCCATGAAACATCTAGAGGAAGGGTTGAGTTTCATTGACTGTAGCTTAAAAGCAATCGAAAAGACATCAAAAACTGAAAATGTTGTTGTGGAAAAATACATTATATTCATTTTCTTTTGTTTCTACAAGCAAACCTGTAATCCTGTGATTACATAATATTATTATAACCTATATGGCCACTAGCAGAAGGTCTAGTAAAGTGCTTTAATAGTAAGCTAATGTCCACAGATAAAGCATCAAATTTAACAACCACGTGGACGGTGAACAGATGTTGATTGGAATATAAAACCACTTCCATGTCACGCAATACTCCTGTACTCTTTCTCAGTCAATTAAAATCCAATATGATTTGACCCAGGACACACATAATCAATTCTAGGATTATACAGAAACATGACACCAGCCAATGCTGTCCTCCAATCAGTGGTGGTATAATGGAATGCCCTGCTCATATTCAACACACAATTACACTAATGACACTGCTTCGCTGTGGCCTCATGATCCTGCATCAAAATGAAGATATTCATCATGATAATTAGACAGCTTGCTACAGGAAGGCTTTATTTGTGTGTTTGGGCAGCATGTCGGACTACAGAGTAACTTAGTTTGATAATTCCACACATGAATAAGTAATATCCCAAGGCTATCCATATTTCATCAAACATCCTCATCTATAATGGACGCCGTTCGCCAGCTGGGCTCCTCACCTGATAGGGGCCGTCTCATCGCCCTTGTCCAGCCACTCCTGCGGAGGGATGATGTACATGCACCACAAACCCCAGTTGTAGCCATGGGCGGCGTTGGCGTACTGCTGCACCTCAAACGTGTTGTACTTGATGTTGTCTATGGCGGGCAGGATGATGCGGGTGTGATCCTCCTTCATCCGGGTCAGAATAGGTTCAGCCCTTTGGATGAGAAAATAGAGAGAAGTTAAGAGTGGACTTTTTGAATTAAGTATGCAGAAGCTTCATTACACACTTGCAAAAGGTGGAAAAAAAGGGAGCGATAGGAGAAAAGTCTGCTACAGGGCAAACAATAAAGTATTGCATATTTTCATTCTGCCCTGTAGAGGTTGGAAATAATAATATTGCAACAATGTTAGAATGAATAAATCTGGTCAAGAATGACCAGATGGATAATGTAACTGAATGCAAATGTGAAGTGAAAGCTGTGAATATGGTTTAAAAAGAAACTGTGAAGGAAATCAACCCAAATATTTTTTCTTTGAGAAGAGAGGTATTTACTGTAGATCTTGATTTCACAAAATGATGCCGGGAGCAGCTACGGATGACTGCAGATGTCGTCTTGACTTAACACTGGTTTTCAGCAATGATGTAGTCTGTCGAATCAGCATTTATTCAGCATTCAAAATGATTGCGAGTATCCGCTTTCCTCCACTGTTTGCGATGTGAAGGTCTTGCAAAATGAATTTTTCCATGGAACAACAAATATCATATCTTATTTTATATCTCCTGCTCATGAAAACGAAATGTCAAAATGTGACACTTATCCCGGTGAGAGAATTGATAAGAGGTAAAAATCTGCTAAAGTAAAACACATCAGGTGAAAAGAGAGGCTTAGTCCATTCCTAGGAAAAATATCCACTTTCTTATTTTTCCTCTATGTGAAGGGTTTAGTTAGTTAGTTTCTGAAAAAGGCCTTGGCTCGCCACACTCTTCATCTCATGGCTTTTGCTCCCAGGCAGCTTTGGCTGGCACACATTCTTTTAGAGCACATCAAGCAGAGAGCAGGGGTCATATTCACATAACATCTTACGGCTTAAGAGTAGCTCTAAACGGGCCAATTTGGAAGAAAAGTCTA
>NW_023339718.1:21968531-21986011 GCF_004916995.1 Morone saxatilis
AAAATGGAAAAACTATTTCTTTAAACTTATGCATAACATTGTATGCTATGAAAGACCGCCATAAATTCTGCTTTTACAAAGGTTTTGTAAATTCAATTATATGTTCATGTTGAAGGTCATTGTTAAAGGTGGTGTTATGTAGTGTTGGCAGAATATTAGAAAAACCTCACAGTATAATGTATTCATGTACAACACCAATACTAACTGTGACCTCATTGCTAGAACACCTCTATGAGAAAAATAAAATAATAATAAAAGTAGGCTTTAAGGCAGAACAGTTGTATCGGAGGGCATTAGATGCAGGTGTACCATAACCAAAACTACACCTTTTTTCATTTTTTTCCAATTTCAGATTTTAATTAAATGACATTTACACTGCAAGAAATCATAGACAAGCTTCTTTATAATCATAAGTTAGCAAGTAATGAAATTTGACATCACAAACTTGAAAATGAAAATAGGCTCTGGGTAAGGTGTACCAATATAACACCTTCACTGAAAATTCTAAATACAAAAAGCAATAATTGAAGAATTGATCTGGTTTGCAGTTCAAGGTGTCCTGGCAACAGTTTCACAGATGTCTCTTTTTAATGGTGGTCTGTGGGGATAGGGCTTCAGGATTTTTTTTTACTGCAGTGCCGCAAGATGCACAGATGTGTTTAGGTGCTGATTCTGTTTGGTGGAAAACAATCGAGTAGATCTGACAGTTAAACTTCAAAAACACTTTTCTGCAGAGAAATGGCCTGAACGAGTTCTTACTGCTGCAGGTTGCAACATAGTGAATTCTTTGTGAAACCTTTTGATGTTTGAAAGCCATCTCACTCAATGAATCACTCCATTGTTTGAAAAAGACAGTAGGAGCAAACGTTGCTGACTGAAGGCCAACATGTCGTGTACAATATGTGCTGGAATGAAGACTTGGCTTTAAACCTTTAGACAGGTTTGTTTAATGTATCGCTGTTCCTGACGTGGTTAGTTTGTCGAGGTTAGCTGAGGCGTTGCTGCTACTGAATCTCTTCCTATACTCCCTAACCTTGAGGTGCTTTCTCTGCCGTCCCAGCACCTTCAATTCATCTCCCTGCGTCCTTCAGAACCCCAGAAACAACCCAGAGCCAGCCAGCAGTTCCTGTACCTCCGGGATCTTTGAGGCTGATAAGATAGAGACGCTCTGGAAGCAAGGACACATGTGGGTTTGACAGATGAGCCCGTGTAATTCCTCTTCCTGTATCTGCCATTTCATCTGCATAACACCGAGAGCGTTATTCATCCACATCGGCCTGAATCATTCTCCGTTTCATATTACAATAGGATTTTTCCCCCTTCCAGCGATGACTCATCCAATGTTGTGAATACATGTTGACAACCTTCATTGCCATTCGCTCCACCATGCCATTTCTTGTAGCAGTCCATACTGAAGCAGGAGCTCTTTTGATTTATAAACTCTTCATGGCTGCCTGTTTGTCTTTCATAATAGCCGGTACCTTTATGGAGCTCAACATCAGGCTGCGCACACATTTCGCAGAATTAAACAAACAGCACAGTGTGTAACAAGCCAGGACAAATATCTCTGTAAAATCTCAATTTATATATCTGCTTGACTCAACCTCAGAATGTTTCACTATCTGTCCTTCCTCTGTCCAGTGCTGACATAAAACCCCTGCAGCCCTCCCCTATGAGATTGCACATTTTATTTTTAAATTTCCAGATAAATGGATCTCAAATTGTTAATGATTGTGAAGCAGGGAATTATCAGATAATGGAATCTAAGTGCGCTCAGTATTATGCCCCAAGAGCAGCAGGGCCCTCAGTGCCTAAAATAAGATCTCCTTTAATTCTGCATTGGACCTAACGCAGCAGAACATGTGAGCTATCCATGCAGGAAAAAATGTAATTTTGGTGTACCACTGCTTTCATGGATGAATCGAATAATTTATCCCAAAATGCACATTCACATGTATTTTAATTGCAGATCGTATCTTTACCTTGCTTGCTGTTTATCACTTAAGATTAGCTTAAAAGTTGGCTCTCTTTGCTAGCTACTGCCAAGAGCCTTAATCAGTTCTTTTAATTTGTGAAGCTGGATATTTCTTGGTAGTATGTACGTATGTAACTGTATTAAGAACACACATTCATCCTTTTTATTTTAGTTAATATATAATTTAATATTTCAAATGTATTGTTATTTTCTGTCATCATTATATGTGTTTTATTAATATTTTGGATGATAACAGTTATCACTATAGCGCCTATTACAACATAATAAATAGGGGGTTACTGGGGTTGAAGACATTGTCTTGTTTTAGCTCAGGTTACTGTATGTTCACTGTTGATTGCATTAGATGTGATTTATGAAATACAAGCATATTCACACCTTACTGGGTTAATGTGGAGTGAACTCCTATAGTTAACACTGACATTGTGAGGGAGTTCATTTCTAAATGCACTCTAGTGCTGACAACAGCCAACATTAAGTAGCACTGAGGGCTGTTCAATTTGAACCAAACAATAATTACATATTATATACAGTATGATCATTTTCATATATATGTACTCACTGTGCTAAAATACCAACACTTTAAAAAGAGTTAAATGAACGCTGTGATGTGGACCCAAATATATACTTGTAAAGCGTTTAATGAGCTTTGATAATGTTCATTATGCTTGCTGTGTACATATGAGGCATATGCATATGATGTGATGTGTCTTTGAGAAGAATCTAAGCCTGCAGTGCCTCTAGCCATTTTTAAGCGCATTAAATCTCTGTAAATGAGAGGCCGTCCACAGTCCTCCTGCCAGGCTCTTTTTAAACAGAGCAGCTCAGACATGTACATGTAGAGCACATATTAATATTGGCCAGTCTCATGCCTCCTATAAAAAATGCAAAATCTAAAGAAAGTAAAAAGGTATCCACGCAGAATATGAATTCATTATGCCGTCAGGGCTTTTTGACGCAGAAGCATGAACTGGAAAAGGTTCTGACGATGCAATGTAGATTCCACACTACTTCTAAATGCATTTGCTCTGGATGGGGTTGATATGATACAAATGTAAAGGTGGCATAAATCTCTGTCTTTGCTGCGGTTTTGGAGTTGTGCCTGGCCTGTGCTCTGTGAGGCACTCAGTGTGGCTGCAGCCGTCTTTGTTGTCTCCAGACAGATATAAACTCTGAGCCACCAGCAAGAGTAAAGAAATTATTTATTTTTGCTAAAAAAAATATTTCCTCAGCCTTCAAGAACTCTGAAATGTATGTACCATTGAATTTAATATAATACCACTGCACCTGCACAGCATTATAAGCAGATAGAGCTCCAAGATATTAACAAGGAACTGATATCAAATATGGATGTGACAAATATTACATATTTCATAATTACAGGAGGCGGAGGTTGGTTTTATCTGTTTCTTACTTTTATGAATTCCACCAGTTTGTCTTATTCTTAGAAAAGAAGGTCACATAGCAGCGGAGCATTCAAATTTCATCAAAGTGTTGCTTTCTGAAGCATGTATTTCATTACAACCTCCTTGCAATGACAATCTTATCTCCAGCACACACACACACTGCAGGGAGCGGCTGCAACACTTCTAATCATTAATCGTTAATAACCTGAGATTGCAACTGTGCAGGGGCTTCAAAACCCAAATAAATATCAATTTCCTTACGCCTCCCCTCTGCAGCTGCGTGGTTTAGGGGTGGCATACAGTAGGTCGTAATTACAACACGCTCCCATTTCCTGCCATTAATTCTGTTTATTTACAGAGTGTGCAGGGGGAAACTGCTCCTGTTTGGAGCAGAATGGACAACCGTTGTCTCTGGGATGGATGGATATAGAGCGTTACAGCAGATGGATTGTGAACATTTAGCTGATGCAATACCACATTAATGATGGGCAACAATTTCATACCGTCATATTAAAGCAGAGCAAAACCGTGGAAATCAAATTACATCACTCCTCTGGTGGAAACCGCTCACTTCTTAACTCCTCATAAACCAACATGGTGTGAGGGAATGGGAAACGGCTGTCAAGTGCACCCTACTATGATACAATTATGTTTGCTTTAACAGTAATTCGAACCAGCAATACATTCAGCTGCAAATGTACAGCACCCTGGGGGGGAGGGGGGGCACTATGCCAATGAATCACAGCACTGCAGCTGAGAGCTGGCAGCATTGTCTCTGGCTCAGTATGCACAGGCAGTGTGTACAAGGTCATTGAGGGAGACTCACCACAACATCTAGAGGAACCATCCATCTCACTTATCACTGTATGTGCAATGGTGAATAATCGAATTATGATAAATAGGAGGCTTCTTCCATTGTAACAAATAGATACCAAGAGTGAATCTATCTGAATAAAAAGGAGACACAGACACACACAAAAGATATCTAAGCTACACGATCGAGCTTCTGGAAGATGCCTGTCATCTCCTCCATTTCTATATCCCCTTACCCAGCATCTACTTGAAGAAAAATCACAGGGATTCTGTTCTACTTTTCATTGACTCCTGTAAATAAAAGCTCTCACAAAAACAAATCTGAAGCAGCAAAACAAAAAAAATGAAGGAAGCGGGTTATCAAAGGAAGACTGAGGCGGGTACGTGGGTGAGGGTGTGTAAGGGGGGGGACTGAAGAGAGGGAGGTGTGTGAAATTCACACGATGGCAGCAGGTGAACTAACTCAAAGGAAATTTGCTGACACAGCCTCTGCATGTAGAGCAAGCGGGAGTGGGGTGGTTGGGTGATGGGATAGCACGAGAACTGACAAGGAAGGAAGCCTATACGGAGGTGAACGGGTTACATGGGGGCATGAAAAGGCTTGTCTATTTTTGAGCAAGAACAGATGGGGAAACAGATGAGGGAACCACCAGGGTATCAATTATCATCAGTAATGTACCTAGGCAATGATGCAACTTTCTCCCTGAGCGCTGTTCGCTGGCTGGGCGGTTCGCCTTGCACAGCCTCTGGGCCTGAAGTTCCCATTCATGCTACAAAATAGCGTGCTGAGAGGCAATAATCAAGGTACATTATCTCACTCCTTTGCAAGAGTTACAAGGTCAATGTCTTTGGTGGTATAGTAAATGGCTGATAGATTGAGTGTGTATGCTTTATTCATTTTATAAGCTGGGTCATGTTCACCCTGAACTTAAGTGTTTTCACGCCATCTCAATAAACCAAGGGAGTGAGACAGTGGCCTTGTTTAGTATCATTCATAAACTGAACGTAAAGCTTGCTTTTAACAGGCGTGTCTTTTTTGTTTGCAACCCGTGAGGCATGATATGCGAGGATTTTACTGCTATTTATACTTTACTGAGCTGTTAATAAAATACATCAAAACCTAAATGAATCAAATAAGTATTCATGTTTCGTGTTCAAAAACCGAATATCCAATCTGATCATAAATAAAAGCTGTGTATCTGTTAAAGGTCTAGACGGAAATTAAAAGTGTTTCCACAAAGTTGGTCCGAAGTGTCTATGAAAACAATCACCAATGACTATATTTAGTAGTTTAGTTCGCACTTTAGCTTCTTACTTTGACCAATATATAAAACATTGACCGTAATAACTAATTTGGCCAGACTGCACTATTTAACAAGTCTGTGCATCCAGATGAAAGTTAAGTTACGTGTAAGAACATGTGTATTCAGATTTGCAAGTGTAACAAGATTTGTGAACATGTACACAAATATATAAATGTGCCTGAGACGATGTAAATGTGTATAAGAATCTGAAAATGTGTAGCCAAAAGACTGAGAACACATTGAGAGATTTTTTGAATTCACAGAACTACTGTCAAGGCACGCAAAGAGCACAGCTTCAATATCCAACTTCAGTCAAGCTTTACCCTGCACAACAAAGGATTAATTTCTCTTAAAACTATCTACACCTCCAGACACCTACACCTTGGATTACATACTGAAGAAAAAAAAGTTTGAATTTGATGACTGTAAGCCAAGATCTGAAGTTATGTGGAGCACCTTACTGTCTATGACTGAAGTGTGTTTCAACTTAGTTAAGAGTAAAAGTGGGGTGTTGGGGATGCTTAAGCTTGTCGTATAAGTTCAGAGCGCACTGTCTGTTCATTTACCAACAATGTATTAGTATTTCTTTACATTCCTTGTATCTAGTTAGCCAAAAAGGCTGTACCCATGGACACTAGACAATTTATAAACTGACACATTTCTCTCTGCTATCCTCCTCCATCCCTCCTCTTCTTCCTTCATCCCCCCTTGTCCCCCTCTTGCCTCCCAGGCAGCTTCCCAGGGAACAAAAGCTACACTTCATCTTCAAACACTGACAGCATGACAGGCTCAAATTAGGTGCCAATTACATCTATTTGAGTGACTTGTTTGCTGGTAAACTTAAGCAGCAGGCAGACATTGGACTGAGACCCCCAGAAGTAATTTCATATCACAAAATTAGCCCAAAGCCTGCAGGTAAAATGATCTCAACATTTGAGCTCCCTCTTTAATTACACTCTCTCTCGCCTTTGACAGTGTTTGGCTCTCTCTCTTGTCATAAATGTGTATTTGTTGGACAGGAAGTGTCATTTAAAGTGGTATGTCTTTTTATTTAACTCAAACCAAAGCCCATAGCTCACAATTTAAAAAGGAGATGCAAGAGAGAAAGGCTTCTTAATGATAAACCCTGACTTATAATGAGGGTCATTCGAGTGAAAAGTGCTGTCTCAGTCAGAAAATGGCCTGGCATTATATCAAAATGCTTAAGGCAGACTAAACTGCATATTTCAACGGTAATAATCTTACATGACATCCCTCTGTACTGAAAACATAAAAAGCAAACCGCAAAGGTAAAGGTGAGAAAGGACAGAGAAACAGCTTAGACCATGTCGTGTTAAACATGACCTTTTCTTACCAGCCGGTGTTGAACTCGACGTGGGCATCAAAGAAGCCGACGACAGGAGCCGTGGCTGCGTTCCAGCCGTGTATTCTGGCCCTGATCAGGCCCTCCCGCTTGCTGTTCCTCACAATCTTTACCAAGCCTGGGTAGCGTTTGTTCACATACTGGTCCAAGTTGAATTTCAGCTCCACTGAAAGAGGGCAGATTAGAGAGAACCTTTTTTTAGTTGACATCCAAATGACAATATGAACCAGTATTTCCACGATAACCGAAAACAAATGTTTAATGGGTCTTGGCCCAACTTGCCTTAGAGTCTTTATGTCAGGACTGCAATAAAAGTTAGTGTTCATTTAGACATTTTTTTGTTTTTACTCACTACAAATTGAAAAAGTAACTATAGTTAAATTACTTCCGCCCCATCACAGGTGTCTTTAAACAACTCCAAAGCCTCCATACTCACACAACAAATCATCTGTGCTTCATGTATAAAAGAGAAGACAAGGTATAATTGTTTGACAAGCAGCCAGTGTATAGTTTGGAGGTATATCTTGATCATCAACACCTTGTGAGTAGAATTTAGTGGTATCTTGCAGTCAAGTTGCAGTTGGAGAAACTACGTCGGCTGCAAAACTAACGGAAAAGGCCCGATTAAATTCAGTGTTTGGTTTGTCTGTCCTGGTCTACCGTAGAAACATGGCAGACTCCATAGAGGGCGACCAACGGCGTCTGTAGATATAAATGGCTCATCTAATGATAAACAGCACAGACCACAGTACGAGTGTGGACTGGTAGCTGGGGGGTGCCAGTTCCTCCACCTAGGCACTGCCGAGGTGCCCTTATACAAGACATCAAACAGAATCACAGAGTTATAGAACTCTGTGAGGACCACTATGGAAATATGTCCTGTTACTTTCTTGATGTTTTTTTAATGGTGCAGGTACCATGGTGGTCTAACCATGCTAATTGTCATTTTATAGTAATTGTCAAATAAACAAAACAAAAAACAGACAAAATGAATTTTCCCACCATTCTTATTTAGACTAAGTCATGGTCCAATTAATGGCACACACTACCGCTGGACGTGTGTTTCAGAGGTTCGCAAACAAGCCGAACCCCCAAAATTGTAAATTTCTGTAATTATTAAGTAAGGCATTACTGCCCAACACCAGACCTGGCCAGACCTGCCCTGTGACCTCTCTGCCCCCCTTCTGCATCTTGTCCATTCCCTCCAGTTGCTGCCTGACAACTGACTGACAACTTTACATTCATGATAGCAGCTGCAAATAGTGAGAAAAGAGGATACTGAACTGATGAGAGAGGTAAAATATCAACTGAAGGCTCACATATTTTTTCAGAAAATTGTTGTGATATTTGGCAGCTTATGTTTTTAAATCACAGAACAATAAATCTAATTAAACGAACAAAAGCAGCATTCTTTTAAAAAGCCTAACAGACAATCTTCAAGGTTACTTTCATTGCTGTACAGTGCAGCTATCTAATTTATTCCTCTGCTGACGTCTTTATTCCAACTGGATTATAACATCCCTTCTGCTCTGCTCTCACAGATGAGGCTGGCTGTCATCACTGGAAACAAAGTTTGCCGGGTAAACAGCCAGATGCACAAATTGCTGTCTGTGTTTCGTCTGAGGATAGATGGCTGTTTGAGCTTCTCCTCTGGGTTACTGCTGAGCGTTCCACTTTCTGAGGGAGAGATTAATAAGGACACTCGTGGCACACCGTCTCTAAACAGCATCCACACCTTGCTTCTGACTTTGGCTCGAAAACATAAATCAGCCAGTGAGTAAAAAATGGCAGTCTAATCCCCTGTCTGTGTGACTGAGGACAGGCAGTGAGTGTAGGAGTCTCTTTCTACCTGAAGGTCTTAGCATCCTGTACAGCTGTGCTGGCTGCAGGCAGAGAGGGCGAATTTGGAAGCAGTGACCCTTGAAGCAAACAGGCGTTAGCGTTTGACACCAAATTAAAGCAACCAGTCATGGGAGTCATGGGAACTTGGTATCTGTCTTTGTCTGTCTGTGGATGTTTTCTACTTCAATAGTGCTCTTATGTTTAACATGAACAATTGGGCAGCAGGATGGATCAGTGGTTAGCGCTGTGACTGCAAATTGGTACTATATCTGAATCTGCTACTTCTACTGGTCATGTTTCTCCCCCTGTTCAAAGACACGCTGCCTGTAGATGTAGGTGTACGTGTCTAATACCAGAGGTGGGAAGTAACTAAGTGCATGAACTCAAGTATTATACTTACATTTTTTTTTTTTGGTACTTCTACTTTACATAAATATTTCCAATTATGCTACTTTAAAGGCAGATTTACATTTATAAATCTAATAAGATTTAAAATACGGCATAGTTAGATTTCGCATTTTAAATCCATGAGTTGTTAACAGTTCCACCAAACAATAATTTCCCCTGTTAAATGTCTCAGTGTTTTATTTGATTGTTCATTCATTCATTGTTTGAGGTCCAAAGAGGTTAAATTATCCAATATTTCACAAAAAAGCAAAGATAAGACACAAAGAACATTTTGTTTCCGGTTTTGTTTTCCTTCTTTTCTCCCCTACTAATCATGGCCCTCAGATTTATCTTGTGACCTTTTAGGGAGGACAGAGCCTTATAGAGTGGAAATCACTGGACTCAACTACATGAAACTAGCATCACCTGCTACAACAGCAAAATACTTATAATTATGCATCAGTATCAAGAATCTAATGTATCATCTAATAATATATCAGTCAAAGTGGGCATTTTTCTTTCAAACAATTACTTTTACTTTTGACACTATGCAGGACTTCACTTGAAAATATTATTTTAGCATTTCTTTGTTGGTTAAAGGTTAATGGTTACAGTTAAAGGACAAGTGTGTTGGGATTAGTGACATAACAGTAAAGTTGCAACCAACTGAATACCATTCACCTTCCTAGCATGTAGGAGAAACTACAGTGGCTACAAAAATGCAAAAAGGCCCTATTTAGAGCCAGTTATTTGTCAGTTCTGAGCTACTGTAGAAACATGGTGGTTCAACATGGCTGACCCCTTGGACGAGGGCCCGCTCCCTCTGTTGAAAATATGTTATTCTTATGAACATTGCATTCCATTTCTGTCGATAGATCCTCCTAAATGTTACTCACTGTTTAAATTGACTTGAGTCAAAGATCTCAGCACTTACCTACCAATTCTGTCTAATATAAAGTGATGATTTTAGAATTGACGTTATATAGGTTTGCTTTTATCCAAATGACCTCTTTTAAAATATTTTAAAACATTTTTTTTAAAAACCCAAAAGTTTTAATTGTCTCCGAAGTGCCAGTTAAAAAACTCCACCGAGAGAAAGTTGGACTCTTCAAAGTTAGACCTTTTTCTCTCTCATCTCTTTGGTATAAAGCATCTCAGAGTGGTGGGTAGAAACATTTAGTACTAATGTCACGTAAAATCATTTATAAATAATGAGCTTCAACTTTACTGCATTCCCATTTGAATCAGTCACAGTTGGAAGCTGCATTGTTCCTCTTTGAGGGTCCAGAGACCTTTGCAATTTGGTTCTGTATGTACTGTTGGAGCTTTTGAACCTGTGCAATGAGTCTCCTTCATCATCAGCCTACCCTGCAGCTACAATATGATAAAAGCTATTAGAGAGCAATAATTACTGGGCTTTGCTGGGAAGGAGAAAAGTTATGGGCCTCCCTCTGATCCTAGCAAATAAAACATTGGACTGCATCCACGGGAGGAGAATTATGGAGCAGGGAATACATTTTAACGGACTGGCAGTGCAACATAGCGGAGGATAAATAACTATCCATCATGCTATGAATTTAAAATGAATGCACAGTAGACTCAAGAGGAGCACCATGAATTCCTTTGGCGACGGGAGATTATGGCAGCCGCTGTGTTAAGGATAGAGGTATTGAACATGCATTTGATTATTTAAACTGTGGTAAAGCCTTAGAATTCACTTACAGTATATGTTGCAACGCTTGAATTATATCCTCCCACATACTGCCTCGCATGTGCTCACTAACTACGAGTATACCCTAAAAAACAACCTGCATGATATTCTTTATCCAGTAAGATCAGCCTGTCAGTTGTGTTTTGTTGTGTCATGATCATTTTCAGAGAAGAGATTTACTCCAGCTCCACAAACCACAGGCCACAGTCTTCTCACAGTGGATTTATGGACTTGTCTCAGACACCGATACGGAAACAGGTCTGAAATTGATCGCTTTGATCTGTCACAAGCAGACTAGTGAAGTTGCCTAAATGGGTAAACTGGCTCACCACAAGTAATGTGATGTTCATTAAATATTCAAAAAAAAATTGTTGCCAGAAGTAAAATGATGCTACTTATCCTGGCAGAGCAGCCTCTTAGGAATAACATCCAAATGCAGCGCTACAGTATGAGCCCTCGACTGTAAGTGGGAAACATTTTGGCATTAGACCTGTGCTTTGTGGAAATAATCCATGCAGCGGCAATATGGAGGTTATCCACCTCTCACACATTTATTGGAAACAGCACAATGGTAAATGAGTTCGTGTTTTTGGACTCCTCCACCCTTAACCTACTCTTAACATTGTTACATCCCCTTAATTTAAAATTCTACTCAGGCAACATCATATGCTTGATTTTCTCTGAATCACTGGTAGATAAATTATGAAAAACAGCTACCAGGGATTTACTCTAGCCTGAATTTAATTCTGTTTCTCTACTCTGTCTTCTCATCACTCCTCTTCGTTTCTTTTAATATCTAGTGCCAGGTTACTGTATTACCTGCTCTATAGATAAAACATATAACATAAACATATTGGACACTCCTTTCTGATTGCAAGTAACTGAATGCTGTATGCAAGCGTCTCGACTACAGTGCATCAAAGACAAACTCTTGCTCATTAATTGTTTTTTTCAACTGAAGAGTCAGTTTGGAACAAAAACTTGAGAACTGAGCAAAAAACTGAGCTAAATTAGACCAAATGGAGAACAAAGGAAGATCAGTAATAGTAAATAGAAACACTGTCTACTTCAAAAATTATTTTCTGCAAATGACGCAATGTCTCAAACTAATTTTCGGCAGTATGTTAATAAGCAAATCTTACACTCAGAAGCTTTAATTTGATTTAATGCATGCAATGTTTGAAGTAATTTAGCTCCACTCGAAAATAATAATACAAGCTGTACTCAACTGGTCCTCAGTTTATATCCTGTTTTCATTATATGAATCATTAAGTTATCAATTTGGTGGTGGTATTTGCTGGGATTGAATCCTGTAGGGCTCATTAAGCCTATCCTTGCTGCTAACATGGTGAACAACAATGAATTGTGCTGCCTGACACACACGCAGCTAAATATCATCACCGGGAATGTGAATTTAGTTCAGACCGCTGGAACCAGTGTGAATAAACCTCTCAGCCACCAATAAATGTCACCGCTGTCCCAGCAAAGGAAACGTGTCGCGGCGACAAGGCAAACATGCTTCCTGTGCGTGATTTATTTTGCCAGGAGTGAGTGTGGCTGTACCGTCGCTCGTCTCACTGAGCCTTGTTTAAATGAGAGAGGACAGACAGAGCCATCCAGAAAAGGTCAAGCAGTCCAGCCTGCATGTTAATTGTCTAATGTCACAGCAGAGCGGCTCCCAAGAAACAGCTCACACATCTGCACAAATTATCATCACTGATGGTAAACATACAGTAAGAGCCGCTGACGGATGTGTTGGCTGAAAGTGAACTGAATTTGACCTCATATGAAGCATGCACAAGGCAAGTGGAAGATAAGAACGTCAACACCTAGTAGTCATGTACCTTGGTGTCAGTGAACTGCACACAGGACTCTAATGGTAAACCCCAGTCTGTGATGCTTAACAGCGAAGGTTACTAAAGAAGTGACAGAGGCAGAAGCTGTAACAGGAGTTTGGCTTTCTGTTTCGCTCGCTGCTGTTTTAAAACACAGCTTGTACAGCAGTTTCAGTTTGTCACTTCTTCTGGGTGGAGACGACTTTATTTTAACAGTTCAGAAGAGTTTCCATGCTTAAAGTGTTACTGTGGCAAAGTGAGTAACTCTCCAGGGTTTCATTAGTTGGAATGGGATGCCAATTTTGTGATTTAAATATCACAATGTCCTTTGTTGATGAAGGTGGTTACTCATTGTCAAAAACTACATAAAAAAAACAATGTATAGAAAGAATAGAAATGTTTCAGAGTTTTCTGCTTATAAATAAAGTTACTCCAAGTACTGAGTTTTTGTTACCATGACGTGTCTAACTGCTAGCATAACCTTGCAATGATAACATTTTATGGGAAGGAGGAGAGGTGAAATATAATTAAATTAAATACTCTCAATAAATATTGCAGTCTTTATAGTGAAAATATGGCTGTCCTTCAAAAATGTATTTCATGGAAACCCTTGTGAGAGTCAAAGTGGGTGGCGCAGACTGACATAATGAGAGGAGCGGACAGGTTCCATTTTTGTCTGGTCACTGGCTGTTAACGGCTTCATGTTTAATGGTAGACAGTTAGAGACTCAGCGGGGAGCGGAGATGTGCCAGTGGTAACTCCCGCTCGGCCTTCTTTCAGTATGTTATTCATGCGCCCTTTTCCTCTGCCAGCCTGAGAGAGGCAGGCATGTTACTCAGTGCCAAGTGAAGGAGGGCCAAGTGTCGTCTGGAATCTAGTTCATTGTCCCTCCTTCTCCAAACAGGAAAGCTTTTGGGATGTGGAGTCGATCATCGTCAGCTGCTGTGGGCGTCATGGTGTGGAAACAACTGAAGCATTTTCCCACCTCGCCATTGGAGACATACGTATGCAGCAGTTTAGAAAAGGACAAGACAAATCCCATCCCTTCTTTTTCCTCTTTTTATACAGCTATTTTAAAACCTGGTGTTCGAGAGTCCACCCTCAGGGGTTCCCTATCCCTTCAACCAAAACACAAGCAGAAAACTCGGAAAACTATAGCATAAGAAGACTGACTATCCTGGCACAAGTCCAAAAACATCACAGTAATTCATCCGTCTATGACGCCTTAGCTCACGTTCCACTAGGGAAGACAAAACATGATAAATAGGGTGACTGTCTCAACTACATAAGCAAACCTACAGCATTAGACAATGATAAACGGCAGGTTCTGCAAGTTTGATGATTTTTATAATGAAGTTTAAAGTATGAGAGGATACACTTGTGGAGGAGAAACAATTAAACATGATGCAAAAAGGAAATGTTCAGAAAACTTCCACAGTGGCTGCCATCAATTCATGTCAAGCTGATACAGTTAGAGGCCGGGGGTTAAAGGCTGGTTACACATTGCTAAGAAATTGAGCAACCCTTATATTTTTTCATCCTATTAATAACGCTGTGAAAGGTCTTACCGCTGTCACTGTTGTCGTCCACCAGGATGATCTCCTTCAGCAAGTGTGCGGGAGTGTGGTTGACCACACTGTGGACGGAGCGCAGGATCACTGACAGTGCCTCGTTCACAAAGATGAAGACCACAGAGATCTGAGGAAGGTCCTCTGGGTACGTCAACTGCTTACACCTGTTAAAATAAATTCAAGATTATGAGAAAGTGCTAAGACCACCTGGACTTTTGTCGTTCGTTCATCATTCCACGAGAAAAGCATGTATAGCTTTCTCTGTATGCGTTTGAGATGAGCAGTTAGCTGACAGAGTAGATGTACTATATATGCAAATTCACTTTCCTGCTGAGAGTTAGATGAGACGATTGATACCATATCATATCTTTCTTTTAAGTAGAAGCCAGGAGAAAGTTGGCTTAACTTTGCACAAAGACTGAAAACAAAGGGACCTATTAGCTCTTTCCTTCTGTTTCCAGTCCCTATGCTAAGCTATGCTAACCAGCTGCTGGCTTCATATTTACTGTGCAGACATGTGAGCAATGTCTATCTTCTCCACTAAGTCTCGGCAAGAACTATTTCTTAAAGCCAGACAATTGTAGTCCAGCAGTATATGTAGGAATATATGTAAGAAACAGTGATTTCTGTATTAGGAAATGTTTTAACAAATAATTAATTCATTATTCATATTTTATTATTTACAATATAACTATGTAGTGTGCAACCATGATTAAAAAACAATGGGTATGGGTAAAAGACAAGTAAAATTACATAATTCACAGTTTTGCCAGGTTACCCTGTGGCTTCCAAAAAATTTACTGGAACCTCTCAAATAAAACCCCATTAGAAAACATCTTTATGGCTCCAAGGGACCCCATGTTGGTCTTCCAGTACTACCTGAAGGACCCCTGTGTGACCTTGCAAACAGTGAAAACCTTTCCCACTGCAGACATTTTGATGTGTCGAAGCAGGAATATACTGGATACAGGTGTAACTAATAACATTAACGATGGCTTTGTTTAGTTTAGCCATTGAGCATGTGCAGTAGCAGGCACACGTGCAGTAAATGGGATGTGGGCATAATTACTGCAATTAGTTACACCTGTTTGAAAAGCTAAACCGTCACCTAGAAATGTCTGTGAGACGGATGAAAATCAGCCTCAGCCAACCACACTGGTTTGAGTTTAAGATGCTTTTTCTGTAAAGTAAAACGTTCAGTGTCACATTCCCAGTGTATTCCCAAGGTGCATGCAGCCTTACATTTCTCTCCAAAAACAAAGGGATGTATGCTGGATAACTTTTCCTCTGTGCACCTAACCAACAAGGCAAAAAATAGCACTGTTCTAAGATATCATTTGAAGGCCACATCCAATTGATGGTGAAGCTGGATGTTGTGTACTGTACTGTGGCTGCTGCTGCAGTATAGCTGCCACACTGAAACCATATGCTGAGCAAAAAGTAAATTTCTCCAGGATCATGAGAAGAATATATGTATTTTTGACGAGTTCTTGACCAAGTAACATTTTGTAGCACCCACTGTACTTGGCATTATAAAGAAGGAGAATGTGCTCATTATGTTGTATTATGTTCTTATTTCTATAAGGCCATATTATGTTTGTTACAAAAGATTACATTTATACACTTTTACACTGTGCATTATGTTTTTATAAATATGAACTCTTTCATTAAACTACAAACTTTTCACTGCCAACACAATTTTATTCTTATGTTAGGACATCTCAAAGCAATTTATTATATAAGGGAATAAGTGTGGTCATTGTTAAATATTGGAAAATTCAGTATCAATATTCAACCAAAACCATGAACACTCTCTAACCATAACCAAGTTTTTTAGTAACCTAAACCTACAAATGGGACATAGGAAGATAACCCATCTCTAACGTCAAAATCCATTATCACACAGTGGTGTAGTTAATTTATAGCCTAACGTTAACTTTTGCTTCTAGAGATTGCATTAACACTTTTAATTTGTAAATATTATCTTACTGAACAAAATGTGTAAATTAATCCAAAATCCAATGAACAATCCCATTGTTTTATTTTTTTTGTCAATTGAACGATGGCATGCTAACTTCCAGGTTGGCCTACAAACAGACATCATCCCTGCAGTACTCTATTACCATGACTATGACAATGCTGATGTTAGCGATAGCACTTTTACAATGTTCACCATAGCATGCTAATATTTGACAATTAGCACTAAACACAGAAAACAGCTGAGTCTGATGGGAATCTCAATAGTTTTGCAGGTAGTTGATCATAAACCAAAGTGTTGGACAAAGTTACATTTTGACCTGATGATGGCGCTAGATTAAAGGCCATGGGATTACCAAAGTTAGCTAACATGACTAAGAACAAAGGATAAAGGACAAAGGATATGTATGTATGATGTATCTATAGGCAGAAATAAAGTCTAACTTCAGTAATGTGGAAGATAAACTACACTGTCACATTCTTCTTCCATTACTAATGGTCAGATGGAGAAGCCAGATCCTGTTGAGAGTGAGAAATGCTGCTGACTCCAGGTAGCCAAAAGCCAAACTGGGTTCATCCGCAACTGCTGTGGGAACTCATTCAGTCCAGAAATGACAGAGATGTGGAGAAAGAGACAATGAGAAACCTGGATAATGTTCACCTATACGGGGAGAGGAAAAACCCGGTTTCTCCATGTTCCATGTAAACAAAACCAGGTTATAAGTATGCTTCAAATGTAGTCAGAGTCCTCCTTCTCCTATTCAACCTCTATTAACCTGTAAGCTCTCTCACCACCTGTCTTGGTCGCTCTGCCTCAAGTCATTTGTCACTGGAATCTACCTCATGTTGCCACATAACACGGATCCAATTGATAAACGGTACACTACTCCATGTAAATGAATATGTAGTACATTTACTTGGTCTGTCCGGAGTGTCTCCCTCACAAACTCAGCACAGTCCCACACTCAGCACGCTGATGATCTCAAGTGTGTCAAACTTGTAATCTCTTTATAAAAGCTAGAAATCTCTGTCTGTCTGTGTGTCTGTGTGTGGCTCAAATATCTCTGCAGATCAGGATCAGACTGACCTGACAGTACCCACTCTCTGCTTCTTCACACTTCCACTACTAATTTTGTATCCTCATCATTTTGGTAGTTTCAAAACATTTTTTTCATGTGGAAACCCTTACTGCCATCTCTCTCTGATGTATGCTAGCCTATATTACAGGGCTAAATAATATGTCCTGCCCAGTTCATTTAGTAGGCTATGCTACAAGTT
>NW_023339718.1:21986111-21986282 GCF_004916995.1 Morone saxatilis
AAAACATCAAAATGACATTTCTTCTATAATTGGCCAGGTGTACACAGACACTGGCATAGAGTATTAAGATTTGTTTTTCTCACTAACTAATTCTTTCTAGCTTCTCGTGAGCAAACAGTTGGCTATTACAAATACAGAAGATACTGAGCACCATTAGCATTTATTTGGAGT
>NW_023339718.1:21986293-21994078 GCF_004916995.1 Morone saxatilis
TAGGTCCAATATTCACTCTCCTTTTAGCTCCGTTTTGGTCGCCACCAACTCCTGAGAGAAATACCTGGACAGGTAGCACAGAGTGGTTTTAGGTCAAAAACTACCTTAAGAGTTGCGAGACAAAAATAATGGAACAAAATGCTGAAAGAAGCTTTAAGCTTTGGAGCTGAGGGATTCGCAAGATTATGGGTTCATCACCATAAGCAACCCATTTTACATACATACATAAGTGATCCAATATTACTATAAAAAGATTTTTACTGTCATCAGTTGACTAGTTGGAATTCTGCCTGAATCTCTGCTTTGTGCGACACTATGGCAACTGGTGCAGAGATAAGCCTCAGATATTGACACTTTAGATTTTGAGGTGGTTGAAATATAATAGACGTAACTGCCTAAGAAGCACTCAGACACTTCATTACTTTTTCCTACACGACACCTTCAGTAAATATTGGCATTGATTCATGCACAGGAATGACAATCTGCTGCCTATAGTCTCACTGGCCAAGTAGGCAAGTGCTTGCTGTTCTGGACTGGGAAAGCTTAATTTCATGCACTGTTATCAATCACTTCCATTACCGCAGCCCACATGCATCTGACAGCAGAGGTAATAAAAGGAAAACTAAACCACAGAGAGTGTTTATGATGGAGCACACTGTGTACGTCTATCTATACTTTAAGCCCTGCTCTGGCGCTCTATTCGTAAGAGTAAATGCACAAGTGTTTTGATTGATAACCCCTCCACTGTATCATTTCGGGCCTTCCCCATGCATTTATGCTCTCCCTCAGCAACTCCTTTGTTCCCTCTCGCAGCTTTCTCTATTGCCTCTCTCAATCAGGCTTGCCAGGTCTATAAATACAATGAGAAATCTGGCAGTGAGTTTGAGGGGGGACTTTTTCCACCCCGGTGTGCCTTTGCAGAGACACAGCATGACATGTCAACTGTGCAAAACAAAGTAATGTTTATTTCACTCATGTTCAGTTATACGACTAGTGGAGAGGCTGAGTTTAATGAATATTACCAAAGTAATATCTTGAAAATGTCAGAGGGGGCATGGCATTGCTCATTCCCTCGTCGCTTCTAGTTGAGATGTGGTGTGAGGCTGGATTTCAGTGTCGGGATCGTAAAGTGATATTGTAGTTCCATTGCCCTAGTTACTGGATCCAATTTAGGGCATCGCTCAGCCTTAAATTTGTACCTGTCTGCGGAAGCGGGGAAGCCTAGTAAAGCCGTAACAGGATGAGCGATCGACTCATCTGTTTGTAATGGGACTGAGCTCACTGGACACCGCTCATAATTTGACCCGGAACCAGCTTTGACAGAAACAGAGCGCCAGATTAAGATGCATTCCTATCACACCTCCCCCTTCTCCTCCTCCACCAGCCTGCAGCCCTGGCTGCTCCCTCTGGCTTTTTCCCCGCTGGCCACTCTTATTTGCTGTGAAATTTTACATTAACCTTCCGTAACCCATGCAGTGCAGGCAACACCAAAGCAACTTTCCAATCCGCGAGCACTCCTCTCAGAAAGATAATCGTTTGCCTTGTCATTTCTCCGCCCGCCCCCCCTACCCCAGCCCCCATCCAGGAGATAAACTCTAGCACTGGAAAGAGCAACAATTTGCAGCAGAAGCTCCCGCACCGTGGAGACCTTACGATCCCATTCTGCAATATCAGACGCTCAGGAGATGAGGTAAGCCTGTTTCTTCAGCCTCCTTTTCTGGTTATCACCCTCCCACAGGCTGACAAACAGAAGGCAAAGGGTCCTTGGGAAAGCAGAGAATCTACTGTGCTTCAATATAGTTTTGGGTTTAACAACGATTTTGACAAAATATAAATCAAATCTTCAGCAAAGTGACAATAGAGATAGAGGTGCGATTAGGTGTAATTGAATAAGAATCCTCTTAGAGGAGGAGAAATGGAGGGCGAAAAGCAGGTTTCATGTCGTGAATTGCATTTTTCTATTTATGAGTGACCCAAGTTGCATTTAACATCTTTTAGTTTCTTTTGTGGGCATCAGTAATCTTATCAGCTTGCCTACCTGTATTGTTTTTCTCTCCACAGCCCAATGAGCTGTTATCATACCTAAGCCTCCCAAGGACAGCGAATGGCAGGCTCAGAGTCACCATAATATAGAGCCTACTTAAGTCCCATGGTATCTCAGTTAAGAATGTCACTTGCAGAAGTGAAGGGCACAAGAGAGAAATACAGGCTAGCGGGTGGTTAAAGGGGATTACAGGTTTTTGTGCGAGAGACAATTGCGGCTGTAATCATTATGAATTGGTTTTGCTGCAGACAGGCAGGTTTGAAAAGAGAGATTTGAGAATGTGCAGACCGTTCGGTCATGGCGATGGACTGCTTCCCTGTAGTCATCAAAGTCCTCGGCTCAATGACTCCTGTTCAATTAAAAGCCCATTAGACAGGAGTCTGACTGGTTTCTGAATTTAACCTCACTTTTGCAGTGCTCCAGTCACCTTTTGCCCGCAGGACACAATTACAGAATCAGAATTAGAAATCAGAAATATGTAACCGCCTTTTATATTGTATGAGGCAGAGAGCTACAGCAGGTAGACCAAGGGCACTTTCACACCTGTAGTTCAGTTCATTTGGTGATATAAATGACCCAAGAGCTGTAAACATGAAGTTATATGAGCTGACAGGTAACTCATTCATTGGACAGTGTTGGCGACTGTCATACTGTATCATCTGTAGCGCCACATGGACCCACGTGGGGAGAGCAAATTCTGGTGACTGAAGTCATGCAGCACTTTACTGAACCTTAAATGTAGATTAATGTTCTCTGGTGTCACAAAGAGTTCAAGAAATTACTCATTATGAGCATTATTAGACTGCAACTCAGCTTCCTCTTATGAACACCAAAGACCAGGATGAAAATATCACATGGGAATAGTTGCTATGTTATCATTACGTTTCAACCCACACTCACGTGCTGACATGTTACCATGGTTACAAGGATTTTTTCTTCATAAATATATACAGTACGTTGCCTATACAGATTGCTTATGAGATCCGTTCCTTGACAGTTCACAGCCAGATTTAAAAGATTTTAGCTTTTATCATATCGTACGTAACTGCTGCTGTCTATCTGTGGTTGGTCCATTTTCATTCAACACCACAAAAGTACTAGATCACAGGCCACACCAGAGTTTGACTGACAGCTTTCATACGAGCTTTAACTTGTCAAATCTCCTAGAAATATGCAGCAGAGTTTGGTTAAACTGAACCAGACAGGTTAGGCATAAAGGCACCCCTAAAGTCCTCACTAGAGCCACAACAACACTGGCAGTTACAGCATTGTACTGGCTGTATGCACATCAATTTTCCTTCTGGGAACAGTTCTTTCACTTGCAGTGCTTTGATGTTTCTCTTGTTCATTAAAGTGCTGCTTCAGTGATGTGAAAAAGAAAAAACAAAGAAAACTATGTTTGCAATTTCTATTGTATTGATTTCCATTGAGTTTCACAATAAATGTACAAAGTCTGTATCATACAGTGTACCTATTGAATGCCTGTCATAGACTGAAGCTTTACTTAGTTTGACACAACTTGTTTTGTTTTTGTTTTGTGTGCTTATTTATATTGGCACAAAAATATATGTTGTTTGTCAGAAATTGACACACTGCCTGGACAAAGAGACAAAGGTCAGATAGAAGGAGGAAACATATAACAGAGTGTATAAGGGGACTGCAGAATCTTGTCACAACCTTTGAAACTAACACTAAATCTATACACAAACACTCATAACAAAGTCGGCACCACTTAAAACCGGATACAACCACTTCAGCAAACCCGCAAAACTCACTTCCCTTTTGCCCTTCTTCACATTTTTTGTTGAACTAGTTGATTAAAGAAAGGAATTTCCTAAAACCCTTCCATTCCAGAGGCACTCTCAGCTGACTTTATTAATTAGCGAGCTCCTTTTTACTCCCCCTTCCCCCTCCCCGTTCCACTCTTGTCTAATTTTTTCTGGGTGTGAAAAAAAAAAGAGCCCAGAACAAAGCAGCATGGATGAAATGAATTGTTATCCCCACTAAAGCCCTTCGAAACCTCTCTTGGCCGTCAGATTTCCTCTCAGTGTCTCTGCCTGTTGCCATTGTTCTTTGACACTGTGTGATATAAACGCCACTGGCAGCCCTGATTACACCCCCACCCCATCATCCCAATCCATCTCCTGCAGCACTCACTCCATCACAGCTGTAGTTCACTGCCTAAATATAAAATTTATTTTAAAAGGACCACTAAGGCTGCTTGTTGGGTGTCCACTGGGTCTCTTTCATAAAAAATAAAGTAATTCAAGATTCCTTTTACTGCAACATTATAACATAGCTCTTTAACTATCACCACCATCTTGTCCATGCCCTTTCATGTTGGGATTAGCCGTGTCTTAAATCATTTTCTTTTGTATGACTCCCCATGACCAAGGCCCTGAGATGCCCTGCGGCAAAATGACTGTAATGCATTGACAGAAAGGGATGAATTAGTCTCTCTACAGCAAAGGGAAAACGGCGGTGCAGCTTGTTAATCAACCTGATGCGTTTCACTCTTCTTTCACTTCAATTCGGTTTTAACAAAACAGTGCCTCATCACTGTAATTTAAACGTAATCAATGCAAAATTGTGATAATTTGAAAATGATTATGAGAGAACAAACTGAATACAGATTTGTAGCAAGCTAACCTTGTTATATATGGAAACATATAATGATGATGAAAAAACAAATTTAAGGATTTCTTCAACTTTTAACTTACTTCGCAGTTACTGTATTGCAGTAATTTTTAACAAAAAATGTTCTCTAAACTATTCTGATGTGTCGGTCTGTAAAAAAAACTTACTGAAATGTGTCCCTCTTTTATTTTTTTCTAAAACCACATTGTTTAACCAACAGCCAGTGTGGTCTATAAAAAAACAACACTGTAATATTAGCTTGAACAAGAAATAGTGATCAGCCAGCAGTAAACATACTAGCAGATTAGCTTGCTAGTGGTAGTGCTAGCCTGTTATTCCCAAGGGTCATGTGACCCACTATGTGCAGGTCGTAGCGGTCCCTCGAGAGTCTCCCTAATGAGGAGGCACAGAGGAGAAGCAAGTTCTGAGAAGTGGAGGGAGAGTCAACTTTGCATAATATCTCACATATGCACATTTCATCAGGGACACTGGAGCAGAAAGGCTGCTCTATTGAACACCAAGAGGGTCACAAACAATAAAAATGCTGATGTTACCTGCTAACAAACTTAATGCTGACCATTGTAAAATGGATGCCAAATATGAGAGAGAGAGTGAAAATTTAGCTCCAAGCACAAAATAAATGTATTCATACTTCTTAAATGTACTGCTCTGTGACTCATGTCATTTTGGTTGGCACAAGTTTACAACATACCATGTGCCAATGGAAAGTTGAGGGCAGCCAGTGTAAAATTGATGTCATAAACCACCAGGTGTGCAGGAATGTCCCCTGCTGGAAGCCATTTAAATTTACATTTGCATTTCTTTGTTTAATATGGATCGAATGAAAGTCAGTTTTTGATCCATATGACATTCCATACATCTCAGCAGCAGGTACTGGGCCCAGTGTTTTACATGCTAAGTCTTGAATAAAGATAAAGACATTAGGATGACATACAGCACTTTGAATTAAATAAAGGAGAAAGCTAATTTGGGTACTATGTTGCATCAGACTTAAGAGACCTGTAGAGGACAAAGTAAGTCTCACTGAGTGCATCCCCACCAACTGCATACTGACATTTCATTGTTGGATCACAATTGTTCACACTGCTAATATCTGTGTCTATATCAGATTTTCTCATATGTCTGTGAAAGGAATTAAATCCAAGTAGAGTTGGAGAATTGTGGAAAAGAAACTTTTCAGAATCACTTATCAAAAGCATAAAAATATCACGAGTATGGCATGCATTTTTGACCTTGTCTGAGCTTTGCAAGAAGTTCTTGTAAATTCCAGTAATCCTCAACTCCACGCTTCAACCGCACAGCTTATTATTTCTGACTCACCTTGTACTGCAACTCAACTATTTTAGCACAGTAAATGTCCTGGAGAGTCACCAAAATACCAATAAACACAAAAGAGAAGGAGGAGATGAAAAAAACACTGTGCGCTTGATGAAAACGCCAGTTTCCTGGCAAAAAGTCCTGCTGTACATTGTGTGCCTTCACAAAAATAGAGCCCATCAACTGCAGCAGGGATTAAATGGGCAAACGTTCCAGTTACAAGTTTCTCTAAAATTATACAACCCCGCCAGGGGGAAAAACAGGTGTAGAGCTGTAGATGGAAGGAGAATGTACATGACAGAAAATAAGAAGAAACAGGAGGTGGATATACTTTTTAGGCCTGTAGTCAGGGATGCTCCTGTCCAGGGAGATGCGGTCACTGAGCTGAGCGTTGTAACCGTACTCCTCGTATTTCCCCTCGGCATCATGACTGTCCTCTCCCAGAGTGGCAGCAGCTCCCCCTTGGCCAAGGCCTCCGGGTCCTTCAACTAGCCCCATGGGCTTCGCTAAACCTGCCAAGAAAATGACACAACAGAAAGACAATCATACAGATGTACATGTGTGAAGGAAGATGCACACACACACACACACACACACACAGAATAGGGAGAGACAGGTGAGGAAAGAGGCCATGCGGAGGGGCAGCTGATTGACATTCTCTAGCAGTGTGAGAAGACCCAGCGGGACTCATCCATAGGGCATCATTACACTGTCTGTCAATGAAGAAGGTGCAAAACACCCACACGAACACAGACGTCACGGAAGCGAGCAGAGCAGATGCTGAGAGACACAGTGGTACATGGGCCAACAATGCAATAGAGACTAGAGAGAATTTATAGTGCACAGCTGTAAGCATGGGTGGAAGTAACAAATTACATGTACTATCTTTACTGAAAGAAAAGAGAGGAGACACTGCATGCAGCTGAAAACACAATAGGTCAATTAATCAATTAGTTGTCAACTATGAAATTCATTGCCAACTAGTTTAATAACTGATTAATCGCTTCAAGTCATTTTTAAAAAAAAATTTGGTTTCAGCTTCTCAAATGTGAATATTTTCAATAAACTTAATATCTTTGCATTGTGGACAAAATCATACATTTGGGGAGGTCACCATGGACTTTGGGAAACAATGATCAACATCTTTACCATTTTCTTACATTTTATGGACTAAACTAATCAGTTAATTCAGAAAGACTGATCCATAATGAAAATAATCATTGGTCGCAGCTGTAAATGGTATACATTCACTGGCGGAGTCTCAGTTGGTGCGAGAGGTGCCGTTGTGGTAAGGTTAGCGTTATTGTAACTCGGCCTAGTTTAAAAAAGATCACTGATTTCACGCACAACCCAGCAGGAACGCTAAGTCACCCAAACCATGTTGAGCGACTAACAGAATGCTGTGTCTGGCTAACATGGTCATGGTGAATCCTCCAGTAGTGACTAGTTACTAAAGATAGTAACTTCTGCTACTTTTAAATATCTTATTATTTTCGGGGTGCTGTGGGGCAACAAATGTATCTAGTTATTAATACTCCCAACCACCAGAGGGCAGCAACAACTAGCATTCCTACCTATAAGCTACACTTGTCATTTTGTCTTGATTAGTAGACCAGAGGCTTTAGTACAAGACAGCCTATAGGGATGTAATCATTCACCGAGCTTTGCTACAGTTAGTTAATAAATAAATATTTGATGAATGGACTGAACTGTCTTGGGCCACCGTAAGGTCGGAGACATTAGATCACAAACCCCAAAATCAAGTT
>NW_023339718.1:21994178-22029647 GCF_004916995.1 Morone saxatilis
AATTTCATAACTAAATAAATGAGGAAAAATTAAAGACCCTCCCTCTAGCAAATACATGTATATATCCATGCAGTCCCTAAAGTTTAAAGGTCCAGTGTGTAAAATTTAAGAAGATCTATTGGCAGCACTGGAAGACAAGGTATGTTTTCATTAGTGTATAATCACCTGAATATAGGAATCGATATAATTTCTTTACCTTAGAATGAGTCGTTTTTATCTACAGACTGCAGGGTTGGCTTCCATGGAGTCTGCCATGTTCCTGCAGTAGCCCAGAAGGGGACAAGCATAATGCTGGCTCAATTTTTTCGCATGTTCCTAGTTTCTCCTTTGCGCTTGGAGGGGGATTGTGAAGCAGGGAGTTGCAATCCTACACACTGGTGCTGCAGAAGGTAACTTCTATAAAAATAACTTTTTGTCATGTTTGCTTCACTACATCCTGACAGTAGTACATGAGACAGATAATCTGTGAAAACATTTTGGCTCTTCACAGTGCTTCTCCACTGCGTCTGAACAAAAGCAACCAATTAGAGCCAAGAAAGATAGTTGATTGTTGAGTTTCATTCCCAGGTTGGTGAATGAAACTCAACAATCAACTATCTTTCTTGGCTCAACTCTCATTCAACTGTCTTCAAGCCACCAACCTAAAACATCAGTATTTGACAACCTGGGAATCATATGGCAAGTTATTTTTATAAAAGTTACCTACTGTAGCTTTAAAGCGCCTGTTAAAGAAAGTTTGTTTCAACAAAAGCGTGTTGTCAGCTTTATTCATATCCGTCTCTGCTGGCTTGACTGTTGTTTGACTATTTAAAATTCCATGAAACTGCAGGATAATGTCAGATAATTGTTATGCGAGCCAAGCTTCCAGTGTGGCCTCCACAGAAAAATCGAGCTGCGTCTGTTCTCCATATCAACAGATGGACACACAGACAATAAGTAAACAGCGCATACCAATGAAGAGCTCAGCTCTCAGCCTCACCCCTCCAGGAACTGCGGCGTAATCACCATATTTGGATGGCTTCAAATCCTCGGGTGCTACTGAAGATTTGTAATTGGAGCTGAATGGTTGCAAACTGACTTCTCCCACGAGAGGGATTTAGCATGCCCTGCACCAGCCACTGTGGTGGTATTTTGACAAGTATGGGTGGGGTTCACGTCACGGACTAGCCATCTGGCATAGCGGCCCATGTCACACAATAACACAGATACCCTCCAGAGCCGAGACTCGAGTCTGGAGGGCCTCTCTGTCTCTGCATGAGTCTTGAAAGCAGGACAATGCCTGCCAGCTTTGTTTTCTGGTTGCTGCATTATTTCTTCCCTGTGCCTTCCACTTCCTCTTTCTGACTGAAGGAAATTCCATTATGGGATGAGAAGCCTGAAAATCTGATCCACTGTTGTTTGTCTGTAGCACTTCAGCACTTCAGTTTAAAGATTCTGCAGAAGCAATCTCATGATGGGAGTTTGTATTTTTAACATTATGACAGCAGTGCAGCAAACTGATGGTGTTTGGAAGCTTTAACTGCGAAGGTTTATAAATCTTTATGTAGTAAAAATCTGTTTTGATAATGCCTGGTGGGTAATTTGAGGTAGCTAAATAGCTCTGCCTGGCTCTGATTCATCTTTTATGTTTTCTCCATTTCTTCTTTGGAAATTTATTTTGAGGAAAGCAGAAAGTCATACAAAAATTGAATATGCATAATTAATCAATAGCCAAACCCAAATACGTCTTTTACACAACAACATTTTTATTTCAGAAGTGTATTGTTTACGAACAAAAATAGAAGCTTTTAATACATATCTTGAAAGAAAGAATTGGACTGTGCACCTCTGCGGGTAGAGCAACACTGTGAGGATTAAGAGCTATTCCCACGGCGACTGCACAAGTTAAAAATGTATGCACACATGATCCTGTGAGGCACTTTGTATAAAAGCATCCAGTAAGTGGGCTGTTCTGTTCTGGTCAAAAAAAGATGACAACAACTAAAGGCCCCCGCGCTGCTCGCTGTAGTGTAGGACTTCAACCACTAAGACGGGATGAATGTTGATCATACCTGTACTAACTGACTGTGGAAATTTCCATGTATTTCCTGTGAAGTATTCTTTCATTCACTATTTCCGATGTGAGATTCACACTCCAAACACCACATTAGCACTTTCATCATCTCACTCCGAGGCAGTTACAGCTCAACATCTGCTTCTTCCACTCTGCTTTCATTCCCATCCAGAGCGTCAGCTGGATGCGGATCCTCGAAACGTCAGGCACCAATTTTAATCTCATTGTGTCCGAGTATACTTCCGTCCCTGTGCTCCTTCCTCACAATACATTTGTCCAAATCCCTCTGACATGACACATTAAACCCGTAACAGCTATAAATTATACAGCAACCCTTGGAATGTGTCTGATTTGGCCTTTATAAGATAGAGTCTAATAGTCAAAGATGACCCCATTTTTAATGAATGATTTAAGAGCAAGAGTGGATTTATGTGTGTCCAAAGTGATGCAGCGGAGAACTAAATATTGATGGTATGGGGATGGTGGGGGATTCACTGATCTCTTCAAGTAGGGAAAAATAACTCCTTCTTCTAGAGAGGTTTAAAGCTTCAAAGGCCAAAACAAATCTATGAAATATTGAGAGCTTGGAGAAGAACTACATTAATTCTAGCACTGCCACTCATAACAGCAGCAGGCATGTCAGTAGGATAACAACTCTGATTTGGAAATTGGTAGCACTAGACCTCTAAATTATCTCTAAACAATAGATTGTTGTCCTTATGCAAAATGTAAGCCCTACAAGAGCTTGCATGACAGTTCAAGTACACCAAATATATGCACATAAACAGCACAAACTGCAGAGGCAGGACATTAGGTTCATCTTTATTCATTTGTTTTTCACATACTAGCCACATTTTGCATTCGTTTAAAACTGTAGTTAGGCAGCTGCATTAAAATAACCCATTAATAACCCCATTCATAGTTTCAGTACGGCTTTCCCTGTCACACCGACTCTCAGCCATTGTCTTTGACTAAATACTGCTGCGTTGGAGTGAAAATGCTTTTCGGTATCAACGCAGAATCACACTAGCATGTATTTTGTGTGTATTGTTAGAACTGAATAGAAAGCATCTTCAATCTAATGTTTGTAATTACTAGGAGTGCAAAGCTATTATCTGTATCACTTAATTTCACACATAATATCTGCATTCTTATCTGTGTTCTGATTCACACAACAACTTGCTGGGAATTATCTACTGCCTCCTTCTTCTATGTCCAATTGCTTTCTACTAGACAAAAATTATATTATATTAAAAACATGTGCCTCAATTATTCAAATAAAATGGTGGTGTGCTATTGATAAAAAAAGTTAATTGTGTAGTATAGTTTAATTGAAAAAAAAAACTAAATGGAGGGGTGCATGCAATTGGAGAATAAAGTTAAAGTGTCTGGCTTTTTTGGCTGTTCTTCTAAGATGGTCCCTAATTCATTTATTTTTCTGTCTACTGCCAAATAATGAAAGATTTCAAAGAGTTTGTGTGTCAGGCTTAAATATGGCATTAACAGGTGTAAATAACACCTGTGCAGCATCAGTCAAGCTTCATGCAAATCTGGTCAGAACGGATCATGATTATTATAGACTGACCACACCAAACCCCTGAATATCAAACGTATTGCCTATAATTGATTACATTTCAGCAAATCTCCTGCGGAGTAGCAGCAGCTTCTGATAAAGTCTGAATCCGACAACTATGAGGCAAGATCCAGTTATGAGGAGCACCTTTTTGTCTGATTTCTGTGCGAAATTATGTCTGAAGGTCAATCTGATGACAGGTCTATTTAGCAGACGAAAAAAATTACAAATTCTACTGTGTCTGTCCGTTCGGGGTGCACTATCTGTTCCTATCTGAATGTATTTGTATTCAGTTACATCCTTAGTAGTCAAACATTTCAAAACAAAATGAAAGGAAACAAAAATCCATTCACATCATTAATTATCCAGCCTGGCATACTGGCTTATATGTCCCTCCTTCATCGGATGTCATCATTAAATGTTAGTAATGTGATCACTGCATGACTCAAGGCCAACAGTGTAAATAAGAGGAACGCTCGCTCCATCTTAAATACCCATTATTGTCTGTGGCTGACTGCTGATTGTCAGGTTAGCCGCTGAATTCATTATCATGATTCCTCAAGGCTGAGCAGAATTGATTCTTATCTGTTTCTGAAACTGTTTTGTCGACCAGAGCCTCATCTCCATATCGTTATTGGAATATATTTCATTTCATCATGCTTCACCGCGCTGTGATGTGGTGTCCCTACAGCCGCCGCCATTACACACTGCACAACAAAATATAGGCGCACCGTGATGTGTATCATTAAGATACAGTCAGAGTGTCAAGTGTGTGTCAGTGTGGAAAAGAGTGTGACATTTCTCATTTCTCATCAAGTCTTTGCCCCAGCAGGCTTAGCATATAAGCAGCGTTGGTTTCTTTGCCATAATTGGGCATTATAGATAAGAAGCATATCTGGTGCTGCAGCTGGGCCTGTGAGGCTGCCATCCCATCAGCACCTACGCACCGGGAGAAGGCCGGGAGTGACATGCATGGCTGATGACAAGAGTGTAGGACCGTGAGCTGAGGGACAACAGCCGAGCTCTAGCAATGACACATGGTCAGAACTCAGTAGTGGCACATTCACCTGCTAATGACAATATTTGTTTTTTAAGAAGCCTATTTTTAGAGCATTTCTGCTTCCAGTGACAGAATAGCAGAAGAAAGAGAGACAATTAAATGAAAATCAGGTAGTTTTATCTGAGCTTCATCCAATTTAAGCTTGACCTTAAGACCATCGGAATGAATCAATCTGATGTTGTTTTTGTTTATTAAATGTTTTTTTTTATTATTAAACTAGTCTCTTTTTACATATCTGAGCCTTGCAGTTGACAATTCACTACACCCTTTCCCTGAACAGCAATCATCCAATCGTAGCTTAGCAACTGTACCTAGGTATGGCAGGGCTTTGGATATCTGTTGATGCTGTGTATGGAGCTGTGGTGAGAGCAATGCTTGCATTTGAAGTGCTTAAAGTGGTCTTTTCTAGCCTTTTCAAACCAAAAAGTGTAAGGGATGGATTGAACAGTGTGTTTGTTTGTGTGTTTGCAATCCCGGCTAACCAGCCAAACTTAACTTAACATTTGCCAAACACGCTGATCAGTTATCAGGCTCAAAGATTTTACTCTAGTAACATGAAAATACAAACAAGTGTGTAAGCTAATTAGAATAAAATATTTAACATATTTCCTTATAATGTAAGGCCTATTATGTTAAACTGCAACACACAAACAATTGTTTTTTCTTTATTTCCATGTCTTCCATGGATCATTAACTGGGGAAGATGACTTTTTTTGTAACATGTAGCTTTATCCTTTAGCCTTTTAACACAATATCATGCATTTTGCCCAAAGCGCATATTTTATAGGGTTTTCGTTTGATAACAAGCCAGCTGCAAACATTAAAAAGTCAACCTCAGAAGGCCTTTCCAACCAACTCCTGGAGCTAAGGTTAGCTTAATTAGCTAGCCTAGCTACTGCTGATAAAATCTGTAACAACAGTTGTTCAAATTGAGTGTTACAATGGCAGCTAATCTTATTTGTGTTTAGTGTTCATTTAGTCAGAATCACAGGGCTTCAGCAGGTAAGTACCGGCGGGAAGGTATTTGCTGGTTCTAATGCAGTACTTAAGGTCAAATCGCTGCTTCATAAGCTTGTTAACAAGCTTAAAACCTCCTCATCTGATTACCCAAAGACGGTGGCATCCACAGCACAGCGGTGCTACTGATAACCCTCATGTTGCTCATTTCTGCGCAGAATGGGCTGCTGATAAAGCTTGACTGTTGTTTTCTTGTTGGGAGTCTGGTGACCATCTATCAGGCGACCATAAAAGAGAATTCTGCGACTTGTTTATGTCCTTCAAATCTAATTGGACCTTGCTGCAGCTCCCACGGCATGCCATTGGTAGGCAATAAACAACAGAGGGAATGGGCAATTACTTCATAACGCTGCCGGACATGGTAATAGTTATTGGCGCGCTGAGTCCTCCTCTCACCATAGTTATTCCCAGTGGCCATAGAATACAATTTGTGGTCTGTGCACGATTTAGAAAAAGGGGCAGTGACCTGGGATATAAGGATATGATTAAGTATGCCATTAAAGAGCTCAAGACAAATCATGGAGGGATTGTGACAACCAGCGAACGTTCCCAGCCTGTGTGCACTCCTTGGTACACATTGCCGCTGTCAAAGAAAAATTATGAACCGCAATTGATTCCTTTTTCTGTCTTAGACTTGGATTGCATAGAAAGAGATACAGTATGTGTCTGTAGAGTTTGTTTGCAAATTGTAAATTGGAATTTGTAATGCTCACAATGAACAAATGGGTTTGTTGAATTATTGGATTCAGCAATTTTCTATGTGTAGCTCAATTTGAAATTCAGTGTAACAGCCTTACACTGCATGTGATTGTTGCTGAATTTTTTTATACTTATTTAATTCATTTTAGACTCACACCTAGGTTCAGGATGCTTTTATTCTCTTGTATTCCTATGTTAACTGGAAGACAGGCAACTGTGCCAGCTTTGCACTTAGTTCATTGCTTGTTCCTCTCTTCAGCCCATAATCGACTGTTACTCTCTCCACTTGTGAAAGATCTGCAAATTGTGTCCCAGCTACTTGGACTCGATTGTGCTACTGTACTGTGCTGAAGAGTCAGTTTTGAGAATTTAAATTTATGAACCTGATATGATTTTCGCTAACATAAAACAATTGACACGAAATGCACCTCTTCAGACTGTGTACAACTAGCCTAGAGGAGAGGAGGCGGATGCCCTCCAGCCAGAAAAGTCAATTAACAATTAAACTTAATAACCCAGATTCATGTTTTAAAATCTACCCACTCAAAATTGGCATGAGACTAATTGATACAATCCATATAGACTTTCCCACGCCCATTGTATAACCTCACAAGTAAATGTTTAAGTAGATAAGTGCTGCTTTTTCTCTCAGCCCTTAAAAAGTTTCTCAGACACAGTGTGTTTCTGTCCCACTGCAGTGACACTGTGGGGTTGACTGGCTTATAGTTTCATTGTCTCTATATAAAGCCAAGTGACTGAGGGGATGCATTGTACTTTTTAAGAGGCAATGCCTGCTGGCTGGATGCCAGATGCCAGGCATAACTCAAAGTGACAGAGTGACCCTCAAATAGCTGCCGAAGCTCGGCCATAATAACACAATCCTGCCGAGACGGTCCACAGTCTCACTGTTTTGCAGCCATGAAGCTGTGAAACGTCCTCAACTACTGACTGTTGAACAGTCAGTTGAGGACAAAAACAGTCAAATGGACTGTCAATGCACTTTTTAGGGCTCTTTCTAACATTACAAATCAGTTAGAGATACTGTATCTTCAACCACAGGGAAACGCTTACTTTCTCCATATATCTTCCATTTCTTTTCTGCCTTTAATTTAGCATTGAAACACATTTCAGGGGATTGAATTGTAATTAAAGGGACATTAAGGTATATTTGACCTCTACTGGTGACCAGCATGAAATACAACAACACAAGCAGAACCCGCCTCCTCCTACATCCTCCTTATCCCGCAGACCCCCTTCAGCAGCCTGTGATTTACACAGATGCTAAAGTCACAATTTCCCTAGTAAATAGGAATGGACTTTACTGATAAATTAGAAATCAATCAGTAACACCTTGCTAAGCAGTAACATTTCAGCACACTGATTTCTCATTATTTGGTTTGTGAACAAGACATTGTAGCTTTAGTAGATGAAACATCATGCTTCAAAACACATCCCTTATCACTGTTGTGTGAATAGGTTGGATTATTTTGAGTTTGTTTAAAAAGCCTGTGTGTGAGGAGTTTTAATCCAAAACTGAGGTTGGGCTGGAATACATGTAATACTATTTTTTATATATATATTTAGGTATTTTTTAGGCAGGTATTTAGGCACAAAGGTAGCTAATTTAGTAATCAGTGAGTCATTGTCATTCAACAACTCTATCAACCCCCCCCTGCACATGCATTAGGATCTATTGGTGCTTTACAGCAGTACAGCATGTCTGTGGCACTCTCATACAACACCACTGACATTGTCTTGAAGTATGCCACCACAGCAGACCCAACAGTGTGAGAACACTGTGCTTATGATCCCACATAGCCTCGGTATCCTGTGAGTGAGCACTGGTCAGTCCAAAAAATACACTAAATTCAAGAAATGTGTTTATTTCGTTTGACCTGCGCAGGAGTCAGTGGGAACCTATCCAACAGTAAATTACTATCCTCTTCTCCATAAATTGTTGGCTTTGAGTCTTTAAACCAACATTAGTAGACAGACATTTATCAGGAAATAGTAGAAAATAAGAGTTCTCGGTTTACTTGCTGATGACATGCATGTCATTAGAGCTGAAACAATTAATCGATTAGTCGATTGTCTGATTCTCTTGGAAATTGAGACAGGCTTTTTTCATAATTTTGACATTTAGTAGTCCAAACAATTCATGTTGCAGCCCCAATTTTCAGTCATTTAAACAATGTTGTATCAAATGTATGCATTTATGTGTAAAAAGTAATTGAATGAGTATAATTGAATGCATTGGAGTATGTGATTCTGACATGAATTCTGAGGAAGTAGAAATTTGTTTGCTTCATGTACGTGACTTATTAAACACTGACACATAGTGACGTATACACTTTTAATATGTCATGTACTGGATCCAGATCAGTCTTTTCAAGCATGACTGATGCCAAACAAATGCCTGATTGTATCTTTAACATCAGTCCTGATTGTGTTTGATTTCCCACAGGAGAACAGACCATGAGGAGTCATAGGTAACCTAACCTGATTTTAAAGATTGCTGCTCTGCTGGGGAGAGCAAATCCGCCCCACAGACTAATGGCCATGTAATGAAATACAAGTCTGTCATTCCGCTATATAGCCATTACATTAGACTCTCCTTCAAAACTCAGACAGCTTGTTAAATCTGATATGTTTCACCAGCACTGCCTCCAGTGAAATGAGCTGCTGCTGAGAGACAGACTTCCTCTGAGTGGAATTCCTTGCAGATCTGCAGACATCAATACTTATAGCATAAGTTTATGTGAAGTTTACAACAAGTCAATTATGGGGTTGGGGGTGGCACAGTCTGATAGGCTGTTAAAGTAACAGCCCCGTAAAGTCTATCAACACAAGCGGTATTAAGCACATATACCAAGTATTGCACTGTAATACATCACCCTGCTTCATTAGCTTCTTAACAGGCAGGGTCAGTGCTGCAGAGGCAGCAGACCTTAACCTGGTTTCATGTGCAAAATGAAGCAGATTTCTCACCGTTTTACCAAAGAAATGAGGCTACAGGCTGACAGGCTGAAAAATATGCATGAGTCATGCTTCAGGTCTACGGAAAACTCACCTCAATGCATGCAGCCAGCACATATTTTAGATTTTGGAAGACAGTTTGGTCAATCAATCCAAAAAAGTGCTCTACATTGCATAAGGAGTGTATTTTCAGCAGGTATAGACACAGTTCACACAGTGTTTTATTTGCAGTGGTCATTGTTTACTTCGGTGTGCTGATGACCTCTTTACTAGTAAGTTACACATTGTGCCCACCTTTCATTATTATTGAGCCTATCAAGCCCTACCGTTCAGCTGGTTGTAGACCACATCCTCCAGCCTCTCCAGCCTCTGGAGAATAGACTGCCTGTCCACCAAGTTGGAAACTTTGCCATTCCTGGCTCGCAGCCTCTGGTCAGAAATACGCCCTATCTGGATGAGCTCCTCGGATCGGTCCTGGATCCTGCAGTAGACCGAGAACAGGATAATCCCCACAAACACTAAAATGTTGACGGTCAGCAAAGTTTTGATTTTGCGTGCCACAGCCATGAAAGAAGAATATTGTCCGGCCGACTCAGTCAAGCCCAGCAGCTGTCCGTGTGCGGTGGCCTGCTTTGCCACCTTACTGTGTATTCCTGGAGGGGGATTTTCTGCTGGGGGGGGAGGTCAACTCGTTAAGAGCCCCCCGGAGGAGCTGGCGGATCCGTTCAGCACCACGGACAGCTCAGCGGGCTGCGCTCACTTCTTTAGCGGGGCATCGCGCCCGTCACATGGAGCTCCGAGGTCGGGAGAGGTTGCTGGCGGCCACGGTGCTCGACTCCAGCCGGCGAGCGACGCTTTCTTTACGGGCTTCACTGGCCGAGAAACAGCTGCACACGCTCTGCCGTCGCTGGAGCTACATATTACAAACGCCAAACGACGCCAGGGAAGGCATTCATCCTCTAGAGCAGCCTACGGCAGTTGCAAAACATCTCTCCTCCGCAACGTGATAAGTCGCCAGTTCCTTAGCCCCAATATGTCTGGTCCATCTTCCAGGAGGTGCGCTGCAATAACCGCTCGCATCGAAGCACCCTCCTGCTAACGCCGCTCGGCTCTGACATCCCCCGTTTTCAAAGGCGTTGTGCTCGCTCGATCCGTCCCGCTCTGCAAATGTGAACCCGAAGGAGCTTATGTCCGGATAAATATGTGCACGCTTCAAAAACAAGGCGGCGTTTCTCTCCCGCGCTGTCTGCTCCCCCCCGCCGTGTCTCTTCTCGCCCCGCGGTTGTCTTTCCGTCAGTCCATTGTTGTCCCCGTTGTCGGCGGTGCGGAGCAGGATGAGTTGAGAGCAGATTTGCCCTCATATGCAGTGGGAGAGATGCAACCGGACTCTGGCATGCTGTCTCCCTCCTCTTCCCAGCCTCTCCGCTCTCTGTCAGGGAGGGAAGAGCCGCCGCTGCGTCCTGACGTTCGGAGACACAATCATGAATATTCAGGAGACGTGTTGGTCTCGCAGGATTAAATAAACAGCACGACTATGGAAGCAGCAAATACTTCCACTCGATGGAGCAGCATCCCCCCTATCAGTTATTGAACTGTGAAAAATGTGACATGTTGACAGATTGTTGCTGATTGATCCGTAATGCAAGGTTAACAGTTTCCCTCTCACCTCTGATGTCCCAGCCAGGGGCAGCTTAAAGCTTCACAGCCATGGTGCATATAGGTTTTAATCTGAATGTTATGCAACCCTCCCCGCATACATGCATCGTCAACCTCAGGACTATAATCATCCTTTCACGAATCACATGCTTGGATGGAGTTTCAACCCCATCATAGGCCTATTAGAACAAACAAACATACCCTGCACCCAGTAAACAATCCATCAAACACATTGGGAAAGGAGGTAGCATTCATTTATATTTCGATGTGAAGAACCTTCACAAAAGAAGTTCAACTTTTATCAACACAAAAATCCCCCATTGCAGGTTCCTGACTCTGCACAGAAGCCCCACAGCTATAATCTTTAAGGACATGGGTGGTATAGACCACAGCATGCAGTAATGATTCTGAACATCAGCAGCCAGTTCCAATGACTTCCTCCTCACAACCCAATATACTGTAACCTCCCTCCTGCCACTGCCAGCTCCTCATCTCCAATTCCAATTGAATTATAGCTCAAGTAAATCAGGTACAGAGGGATTCAGTCTCACTGTGTACTTTTACTTGATTAAGCAAACCCAGACATGGCACAGGCTTCCCAAAGCACTTTGATCCCACTTCATACCCACCGGAGGACCTCAGATTTATACTCTTCAGTGTGTTTGCTGCTTCACTATAATCAGATGGCAGCTGTAACTGTTGAAAAAAAAAACCTTTATAGATCGCACAGCTCTTTGTCAGAGAACGTCTGGTACGAACGTGATCTTGTAAGTATTCTCATGCCTCTTTAAATGCCTTAATGGTCTACGTCTTCAAGATGAAATCAATTCTGCTTTTCTGAGAACAGATTTGAGAGCTTTCATTTTTAACCCTCTCGGAAATCTGTGTCAGAGTTGGAGAAGTGGTGCGCTGTGGTGCTGAGCACGCTCTTCGAAGAGCACAGCCTCATCAAGATACAAACTTAACTCAAGAGCACAAAGATGATCAGTGGTCCATATATTCTACAACGTCCCTGCAGTCCAAAATGTGGTTAAACAGGGTTTTAAAGGTGCAAAATGCTGAATCCAACAAAACAACACACTGATTATACTTCTTTTGGCATTGTGAGGATACACTTTCCTGTCATCTACCCCTGTGTTTTAATGAATGTAGCCCATGTGCTTCCTCTCCAGTCGTGCAGCTCCTGTGTTTCTCAGCTCTGTATGACATTTACATTCCTGCCGCACAAGTCCCATTACAAAAGGTGCTGATTTAATTTGAGGTCTGCAGAAACAGACAGACTGTGGGGAAATCACTGCTACAGCCGCCATGCAGACCTCAGCACAGCTGCTGATACAGCAGCTACAGTATCACTGCCCCCTATGCTCCTCTAGCTGCAGGACTCTCTGAAGACTTCTGTTCCATTTTCTGCATTCAGCACCCTGCATGCCTCTGTGACTGCAGACACTGGCACTCAAGTGTTTTAACCATATTAACCTGGGTCATTGCCAGCTGCCCCTTAGTCATCCCACTCAGTGTTTCGAAGCCACTTGAACATATTCAGTGGGAGGAAGGACACAGGCTGGATAGGACTGTGTGCACCTCCTGCTGAAAGACAGCTGGAAATATCTACAGCCTTGTATTCACCAGATCTGTGTTCACAGGAAGTCGTGGCTTACACAGTAAATATCCTGCAAAGAGCAGAACTCACTCAAAATGTCAGTATGAATCAGTCTGATTAATGAAAGGAAAAACAAAGGCAAAGCCGAAACAGTCCTTTAGCCCAGACACAAGGTAAAGAAACTTTCAATGTTAACCGTAGCTTAAAAGCCAAGGACAGGAACCTTTTTATTGAAGACTAAGGACCAGGACATTTGTAAACAAACCATTTGCCAGTAAGTGCTAGCTGACTTATTTGGGATCTAGCCTGCAAAATTAAATTAGCAGTGAACCTATCCAACATTGGATGTTTGTTAGCTTTCACAGCAAGCCAAGGTGCAGGACAAGACATGGGTCCATGTTGACACATCCAGCAGATATGGATGAACATTAGCATCAGTTGTTGTGTCATGTTTCAGGAGGCCTGATGAATGTAGGTCCAGTATTCACTCTCCTCATAGCTCTGTTTTGGTCTCACTCAAAAAATATCTCTTCTATGACTCTTCAGCAGCTAAATGCTCCACAATGTTTATCAGCTAGTTTCTAACATTGTTTGTGTGCATGCTGTTTTGTGCCAGGCAGGTGACCTATAAAGTCAAATTATCAGAGTCAATTTATCAGCTTTATTTGACTGAAAATAAGAGCCTCATGCTTTTGGAAATTAGGCTGATAAGAACGGTGACAGTGAACCAAAACTGTAATGTTGGGGGGCCGTACAAACCAAAACAATGAATGGAATTATGCTAAAAGGCTCCGTAGAGGTGAGTAGTTGCACAGTCAAGTATTAGATGTATTTCACATTACACATTTGATCTTTTGCTAAAATATTGATTATTGCAGCTTTAAAAAGTAAATAACATATATTATACAAGGACCAAGCAGTAAATATAGGTAGCCAGGAGCCAAGAGAAGTCTTGGCCCCAAGGAGGATATTACCTACTGTAAAATCCAAGGTAGCAAGTGCTTTGTTGGGGACCATTTAGTTTGCTGCACTCCAGTGATTTTAGTACACTGGGCATTCTCGTCAGTTGAAGCAGCTCTTCACTGTTTGGTTCACAAAAGGCAGACATGGCCGGGCAGAGTGAATGTGTTCAGACAAGATGCTATTAAGCAAGGACAGCCAGAAGTCAACAGATCACACACACCCACCGCATTGCAGGACTAAATTTAACAGCAGAGTAAGATATCAAAATAACTTTTCATCCAATTTGTTTGTCTTTGGTAATAGTGTGTTTATTCAACATTTTATCCAGGTTTCAACCAACCACATGCAAACTCTGTCCTTGCCATTCTAATAGAATAAAAAAAAAGCTCATGGGTATGTTGATGGAATTTAATAAAAGAAAGACCTTGTGGTTTTTTTTAAAAGTAAAGTAGTTTGTGTTCAGTATAATGCAAACTAACAATTGCTAGAATTGGCAAACACTAAGCACAAACAAAAACATGCAATATTTAAAAAGTAAATTATTAAAGCCTATCTGACCTCTAGACACCGCAACTTTCATCCAAAAATATGCAAGGTTGTTACTTTCCTTAGATAAAAAGTTGAGCCCTGCATTTGTATTCACAGTGCCTCATATGCATAAGGTTTTGGCATAAACACAAACAATCTAATTCACCACAATCAAGGTCAGTGTGACCATTGAGAGAAGGAAAAAAAAGCAGCTGACAAATCTGATGCAGCAGGAACAGCAGTACTGATGTAGCTGAGCAAATAATCCATGTTTGTCCCTGATCAGCTGACATACACACTTGCTGTGTCGCTTTTAGAATAAAGGACCCACTCTAAGATTCTCGTTGGTCACTAATGTAGTGCTGTCTGCTCCACTGCCAGAGCTAAGTTCATACATTATCACTTTGACCCCCAGGCTAACAGCTAAGCCCCAGTTCTGTCTGCCTTAACTTAGCTCATTCACATTCTACCTCGAGCCACTTCTCCCCACTGCGCTGCTGCAGGAGCTGTTGATTTGCCTAATGCCTTAACTAAATTAGAATAATAACCCTGTGGACTGGAATATGTGGTGGCCCCGGGCAGATTTTTACATGTTTTTGGTGTTTCTACAACATAGATTAGGCAACACTGGGGGCCAGCAGCTGAATGTTTATCAGAGCTGGGGCCTCATTAAGACACAATGTGCTCCTTGACCTTGGAAGCCAACTGTGGCTGTACCTGTAATGCATCACTCAGTGGCATCCCATTCACAAATGCAAAGTGCTTTTTTCTCAAGTGGGGACACGGCAAATCTTGATGTTAATGAGACAAAGACAGAGGCGGGCACTCCTTCTGTACACACATTGTCAAACACAACAGTGACAAGAATTATCAGTGTAAGAGCTAGCAAAACATTGAGCTGGAGACCGAGAACATCAAATATCAAAATGTCAAAATGAATGATTGGATTTATCAATATGAGCATAAGCTTGGCTTCTCAGTGTGTTTGTATAAATGGAGAAGAAGCTCTTGAGACGCCCACAAATGTTTCTTGATTTATGGCAGAAGCAATTACATCTTGCCAGTGTACCGATGCTTGATGGGCGAATCGGTGCAGGTAATTAGAAAGAATAATGAAACAGTGAGCCAAGGGAATGAATCCCCGCATCAAAAAATCTAATCAAAGATAAATGGACTATCCATATTACCTAGTCATTATGCCGGAAAGATTATTGTTTTAAATCCCTCTGTGCACCAGCTATGGACTCTTTCTCAAACAAAAGCCATTACTCTGCTGACACCTCCGACTTGTTTGCAGACTGATTGATATTCCATGGCTTGTGAGCATTCCTCTAGTTTATGTTTTCAATTTCTGGGTGAGACAATGGGTGGGGGTATTTCATACTGAGAAAAACAGCTATTGATGGATTTACAAAAGAATACAGAAATGTTATTAAAATGCACCCAGAAGCATACATTTGAGCTCCGACAGAGGCACATGCACACACATAAACAAAGACACGAAGCTCTATGTGTTGGCTAATTTAATTGCCGCATTAAAGTGCACTGCTGGAACTGTTGTGAGAATTTCTATACTGTCAATGCTAAACCCTTTAAAGCGGAATCAGCTATAATTACAAACAAATCCTCTGCTCAGTTCTCTACTCTGTTCAATTGCATTTCCCATAACATATTGCTGCTGTGGTGACAAAACCTCCCCTTAATCTTCATGGAATTTGTTTAAAGCCCTTTATATAATTTAAAAATTAATGTAAATTCAAAATATATTGCTTCATTCTACTCAAAAGCATTCACAAGCAGTGTTAACTTGCATGAACACTGAACTAGCACACCAGATATATGGTGTAATATTGTAATAACTATATAGATTCACAAGAAAGTTAAATGGGAAAAAATGTTTTATGGAGTTTATAGTTTGACATTTTGGGAAATGAGCTTGTTTGTTGTCTTGATGAAAGTTAGATGAGAAGATTGATACCACTCTTATTTCAGTTGCTAAACATGAAGCATATATCAGGAGCTTAGCACAGAGGCTGGAAAAAGCTAATCTGGCTCTGTCCAAAGGTAAAAAATAGCAGCACAGCTAAAGGTCACAAAATGACACACTACATTGCGTTTGTTTAATTTGTTGAAAACCGAAATGTTAAGATGACAAGTTTTGGTTTTACTTAGAGCGTGCTTCTGCTTCAGTGACGTATTGCCTGGCAACCTGACGTGAAGAGATATGATGACTTAATTAGGGAGCTTTAGAAGCTTTTCAACGTTGGCCAGAGCTCAGCTAGCTGTTTTAACCTGCTTCCAGTCTTTATGCTAAGCTAAGATACACATGTAAGAGTGGTATCAATCTATTTATCTAAATCTCAGCAAAAAAAAAGCTGTTATCCTAGGGTGACCATGTTTTCAAACCTCCAAACCAGGACCCTTAAAAGTGTATCACCTGTTCATGCATGTGCACATGGATGTACTTGTGCAATCACCATAGGCATTTTCAACAGGAGTGGGGACAATTATTTCAGCACTTAGCACACCTACTGAGTGCACCTTTCTACACCGTGCACATCATGAACGCAGGATTTTCTTTGGCGGGTACTTAACAAGTAGTCCCCTGGAGCTCTTTAGAAAAGACTGACTCTATGGCAGCTAACTGTTAGCATCTTAACAGGTTCTGTCAGAAAGATCCACACGCTTGCCTATGACTAAGGAGAAACCTTGACAACGACACACTGACTGACTGGCACACATACAGACAAATTAGTGCTGAATTCAGACACGTGGTGCTTTGCTGTTATGTTTTTACGTATATTGGGGTCGGTAATAATGAGTGGGGCAGAAGAGGATAGACAGATATGTAAAGCAGGTTTAAACCAATATAATATAATTATTATTATAATTGTGGTGAAAACCGGGACAATTTGGTGGTGAATGTTAAAAACAGGACATTTTAGTGTTTTACAGGTGGGACTTGTTGGGACTCGGGACACCCATCTTGAAACTGTGACAATCCCGGACAAACCACCATATTATTTCCCACAATGTCGAACTATTCCTGTAAGGTAAATTTATTTGCAGCTGACTCACATTTGAACCAGAGTCAGTGTTTCCATTGTTTTGTTTTTCGGTCCAGCCACAGATTTGTCTTCACACCACATCAATTTTGTGTAGAAATGAATGCAATAAACAGACATTAGTTGAACATCAGCCTTAAAAACTAACACTGTGAACAATAACTTTCAAAGTACCAGCAAACTGTGGCACGGTCTGATATGTTTTGAACTGATACCAGGAGGATATTAGGGTCCCATTTTCACAAATGACCCACATAATAGCTATAGATGACAATTGCAGAAAGACATTGTCTCAGCTTTCATTTTTGTTGCTTTATTTACACAACAAAGTGTTCACTGGCACCAGTTTATGGTCGCTCGCTGAGTGGCAAACTCAGAGCTGATTCAAGTCAGTTTCTTGTCCGTTTGTGGCCAGAAGGAGCCAGCAGCCAACATCTCAGCCAACGCTCTAATCACAGGCTCACAGCAGCCATCACAGACCTAGTTGCTAATCAGTCAACACAAACACGCACACGCAAACAAGCATACATGCATGTGCATACAAACCAGTGACTGCACAAATCGTTCCAGCATGCACACACGAAATCAATGTGTGGTGGCTTACTTCAGATATATTTTTTATCAGTCTGGGGTTTTATTTAAGTTTAAAAAGTCTAATTGCTGTTTCATATGCTAACAGGAGTACATTCTAGGAGACACATTAAATACGAGTATTTTGCACAAAATTGCATTTGGATAGTTTTGGCACTTTTATCTATCTGTATCACCACAATACAATTTTCTACACATATCATGCATGCGTTAGGTGAAGACACTCCTCAAAAAACATACAGTACAACCACACGGATGCCCACACTCTCCTCACACACATAATAATCCCTGCTGCCAGTGTTGCCTCCGAAAGAACAAAGTCGTAGTTGGCAGCGGGGATCAAAGCATGCAGATGGTCTGACTGGAATTCACTTTCGGAGCAGAACAATACGCTGCCCATTGTTAAGCTAATGTCACCGCACGAAAACCAGCCACGGATCCAAGCTTTAGACAAAGAGATCATGCTTTACATCCCATCACTGCGATGGGAGAATATGATGCTGTGTGGTCAGAATGGGGCTGACATGTAAGCATTCTGCCAATTGCCAGGGAAAAAAAGAGAAAAGTGGAGGGCCAGGAACAGACATCAAAGCAGCACGCCTCGTCCCTCCTGTTAAAGCCTGCTTTTGCTCAATTGTAATTAAAGATAGAGGCGCACACATGCAGTATGTCTCCCAGAGAAAATAATTACATGCCTCTGCCAGGGAAGAGGGCATGTGGGTGGGTGTAGAGAGGAGGGGAGGGGTGGTGGTGGTGGTGAATGAATGTAAGGCCGTGCAGGGGCTGAGGTGTGTGCAGAGGAAGGGGAAGCCACAGGGGATTGCAGCGGCTGAGGTCGAAGCGGATGCAGAGGACTGTGGGTCATCGCTCCTCTTTGCACAGCTCTCCATTCAAAGTCCCTCAACACGCACACACATACACACACACACACACTCCCTGATGGCTGATTAGAGGGCAGAATGAGATAGAGAATGAGGGAGGATGGGGGTCAGGAGTGTGTGGAGGGGCGTCTTTTAAACAACTCTCCCCCCAGAGGCCATTCACAGGGAGAGAGAGAGAGAGGTAGGATGAAATTATGTTCACCAGTTGAAGCTGTATTCAATTTGGCATCGCACCAAAGATACAGTAGCTCAAAATCACGTAGAATCACAACACGCACTGGAGCTAAATTCATGTGTTTGTGGCATTCATTTGTCATTGATGTTTTTGCAGCATAACAAGATTGTGGTCCATGACACTACCCATAATGAGAATGCAGCCATATAGTGATCCATGACGGTAACCAGTGAGTCAGTGGAGCTGGATGGTAATCCATCAAGCAGACATCATCCAGCCAGAATCAGTAGAGATTAGAGTTTTTTTCCCCATTTCATTTTGTATAAGGGAAATTAGTAAAACTAAGTCTGGTCATTTATTCCACTTAGAATTTGTTGTGGTTTGCAGAGACATTAGGTAATTGGGTACTGCGGTGTAACTGTACAAGTTTTTTTGTGTGCTCCTGTAATCTGCATGTATCCATCACACTGCAGTTCAGGTTCGTTTGACCTGAAAGGAATAGTTTCAACATTTTAGAAGATAAGCTCGTTTGTTTTGTTTGCTGAGAGTTAGATGATTCCACGGTCACTGAGAGCTTACATATACACAATTGTTTTGTGTTGACTTCAACCTTTGAGGAAAGGGGAAGTTGGAGAGTCCAAAATGGAGGAATACAGCTTATTAGCTGTGTTGCACCATCCAATTTTATTTGAGCACTTCTGTCAGAGTTTAAACTGCTTCACAGAAGAGGAATGGTCTACAGACAGTACAAAAAAGTACAAATACCTCTGTTGAATAAACTGCTTCATTAGCATCCAAGCTTGCAAACTGTTAGCTAACAGTTAGCAGGTATGGAGTCTTTTAATGTGTTGTCCGTTGTTATGGAGAATCCTCATGGAATAAAAGTGCTACTGGGGTTTCAGACTGTCGCTTGTAACTTTGAAACTCAAATGAAAATTGAAGCTCTTATATTGTTGCTTTTTTTCAACCAGCGTGACAAACCATGTTTGAGCTCAGATCGCTTGCTTACTCCATTTTTCAGCCGTAGCATCTATTTTATTCGGAAGGGTAAGAAAGTCAATTGAAAGTTAATTCCAATGTGTCTGATTAATGGGTACTGGAGGATGCACTCTAATATGTGCACTGTTCAACTGTTCCATTTCAAGCCACACACAGGTAATTATTCCCTGCCTTCTCCTGGAGTAAATGTTTTTGTTGCACTTCCCCTCACCTCACCCCTCCTCTGACACTGGTTGTCTTGTTTCCAGGCTTCTTCCAAAGGATGTTGGGTAAAGATTCAAATTCATTTGAGCTGTCAATGCATGCTGCAGGTGTTGCTGGAGTCTACTGGTGATTGATCTACTGGTGGTAAGACTGCAGTTGTAATGTGTGATAAATTAAAGACAATATCAGTTCAACGTAGTTCATTTGAATTCATTAGCACTGAGTTGCCTGTACCTTATACATTAGGCAGTAGACATGAATCACTTAAGACTGCAAATGAAACAAAGGTCAGAACATATTTTTTATTTTTTATTATTGTTCCTCCCACATATTTAATTTGGGATAAAACTCCGCCTGCTCATGTTCTTGGTAGAAAAAGACAATTTGTCATTTTGTATTAGTCAACTCAAATTGAATGACTGATTTGTCCAATAGTTTTGGTGATTTGCTATCCTGTTGTTCTTTTTGGTGAAGCACAAAGAAAAAGTTTAAGAAAGTAAACCACACTGTACTTCTTTATCTTTTCAGGTTTCTAACCTGCAAATAGATCACGGCTTAAAAATGGGAAGCAAATGTGGATGTCATACACCACAAGGAAAGGTGCATTTGGTTCATTGTAAGCAGCAATAATGAACTTTTAGTTTTTGATGATTCTGGCAGCCCCTATAGACAAAAGCGGTCATGTTTCCACTGCCCCGTTTAATTGATTTCAAGGTGAATCCGACTGAATCAGACCCAGTGGCATTCATTAAAAATAACTATCTAGAAATAGAAATCTTCCTGCTGATGGGCTCATGTGAGAGTCATATAGAGGTATCAGTATTAAAAAAAAAGAAAACTCTGTGTAGTACATGTAAGTACTAAGTATTTAAAGGTCCAGTGTGTAACATTAAGGAGGATCTATTAACATAAATGGAATATAATGGTCATAGATGTGTTTGTTGTGCATTATCAGCTGTATATACCCCGCATTTTTCACGTTTTTACCAAAATGTCCTATGGTTGGTTTGTGTTGCATTCTCAACACACACTATATTGATGCCAAACCAGAGCTGTTATGTAACTCTTGTTTTAGTGGCATATGTGCTGTTGCACTGTTGATGTTTGGTGTGCTGATATTTTGTACTGGATGATGGCAATTAGAGGCTATTGTGGTTACATAGTAATCCTCTACAGCTAACACAGCAATCATTGCCATGACTAAGTTTGACCATTAACGCTTACTATATGCTAATGTCTTATGTCAGAAGGGAATTTTAGTCATTTACTTATTATGAGAAGTGATCTATGTCAGTTGAACAGCAGTAATATGCCTTGTAAAAATAGGATGCTGCATGTATTGTAAATGTGAGATGCTGAAACAGAAGCAGCTAATCTGTGGATTTGGAGCTGTGCTTGGTGTGCAAATATGCATCTTATGTTTTCTAGGATGGAGTTCAGTTCAGTTCACATCCTCCAGGGTGTCCTGGCTCAGCTCTCCAACAGAGCCATGTCTTTTTCACCAGTTTGCTAATCCTGTCTGCATCCCTGCCCTTGATGTTTCCACCCCAGCACTCTACCGCAAAAAACAGAGCGCTGGCCAACGCTGATTGGGAGAACATGTTGAGCTGTGTGTTCATGAGCCTCCTGAAGAAGAGTTTTTGTGGACTGCACCAGCTTGATGGTAATAGGAGGGAATGACCTCAATTGTATTTCATTCGATCCATAATTTCTCCTAATTTGTTTTGCAAATGTTATTTACTAACACATCAACTTGATCTTTTTTATTCCATACAATGTGATGTAATTAAAGTGGAGATAAATGAGTCTCTGGTTTATGTATGCTGACGTTTGAACTGCCCTCTGGGGGAAGGGTCTCACTGGCTTTGGTTTCACCAAACATCTCTCCGAACATCTCTTTTACGCCGCTTGTCCCTGGTTCACACCGTTAACCTTCCTTGCTTTTTCCATTAAGCCACCACAGACTGCTTTTATGGCATGAAGCTTGAGTGGTCAAACCAAGCTTTAATAGAGAATGTGATTGTAAATTACTTTAAAAACCCAATAAAATAAGGTTAGCATTTTGCCACAGACATTATGGAGGTTCATTAACATAGCTAAAATCATTTACAGTATCAAAATGTAGTTTGCCACTAACTGAATTTTTCTTGAGTTGTTACCCTCTAAATGATGCTGCAGTGTGGGCTGATAACACTCTTACTTCGTCACAGCAGGAGACAAAGGCATCAAAAACACATTTATAATAGGCTTAATCTCCCATAATAAAGAAATATGGATCACTGAGATGAATGCCTAAAACATGACATCAAGTGAATTCATTAGCATTGTGGTCTATATTGCATGCACATACAGATTCTTTCCTGTTTTATTACACTGTGCACATTTTGAAAAACCATCAAAAACCTCAAATGACCTCCTAACATGAAGGATAGATCACTGCCAAGGCGCTGCTACCTCTCTGTGGGAGAGTGCAGGATGTTTAGTAGGTAATTGTTTGCTGCTACCACCGTGAGCAAACAGAATACTTTAAAAGCAGAGCAGTAAATAATGTAGGCTTTCAAACCCAAACGAAATGCCTCCTAATCCGTGATACTTTCTCCCATTTAGCAAATGTAGCATTTATCTCAGCATGAACAGCTGAGTTACAATTAGATTACCTTAAAATGTTTCTCTAGAATTAAAGCTTGATTACTTTTGGTGTGTAGCACTCTGGATAAGAGTTTCATGTATCATAGGGAGATAACCACCATTTGAAAATAATTAGATCTACTCTCAGAGTGATTGCTCACATGAAAAAAAAACACATTATGGATAAGCAGAGGCCGGGCCAGAGGTGAGACGCAAAAAGACGATGAATCACTTTCTGACTGCGTGTCTTGCTGCTACAGTGTGTTGGAAGGGTGGGAGGCCATTTACATGTCTGTGTCCTGAGGGCTGTCTCATATTCTGTCCATGCTGTGGGCTATTTGGATTTGCAAATGCCAGCTACTTATTGGTATTTAAAGTTCATTATAAAGCATTCATTTATTACACTGAAAACATTTGTAAATATTAATAATGTATTTATTTATTTTTTTTTTTAAAACAGGGCATTAACATATTTGAATACATTTCCAAAATGTCATTTTTTTTACATGAGTTTCCCTAATCCTGATGACACCTAAGAGGTAAAAAAAAAAAAAAAAGGTGCAATAACAACCATGTCAGTAATAATTCAGCGGCATACCGTATTGCAAATGTAAATTGTCAGGGACTTTTCTGCTTTTGCCACTTCCTGCTCAGACCAGGTCAAACGTGTAGTTGCCCTTGTGTTCTGTGCTATTTCTGTGGCCCTGCCAAGTGATGCAGTATGAACAATTTTAGTTTCATATAAACCCCTCAAGCAGAAAAAAACATTTGAAGCCAACATTATCCATGCTAACTACAAATAAATGTGTGCGCACTGATGGGGATGTCTATAAATGTCAGGGGTGGTGGGTGTTCCCTTGTTGTAGCAAAACTGTGCCTGTGGTCTGCAGCCAGTTGGCTCGTCACTTATTATCATTAAACCCTTTCTTTCTCTGGACAACGTATCTTCTTGGACCAGACCAAAATGTGTTATCTCCTCCCGAGCTAACTTAAGGTGCTGTATACTGTATTTGCTTGGGGTGATGCTGCACCTCCCACACAAGGACATCAGTTTCCTTTTTGGTGGAGCTTTGTGACAGATCTGCTCTGCACTCGTCTCTGTAAGGAAATTGTCAGTACACTCTGACGCAGGGACATTTTGATAGGTATTGTATTTGCTGCTAATCCTGTGCACCCACACTGTGCACAGCTGACTGAGTTTTGCACCGTGCACCAAAATGAGTGTCCTACATGTTGGCATTATCTGCTTATTCTTTACGTGGAATAGGCTTCCGAACGAGCTCTTTCCCCTGTACTCAAATTACTCTTAACATTTTTATCTGTCTGTAACATATAAAGAAGTCTAATCCTAATGTTTAAAATTTATCTTTTAATGAATGTATTTAGCACAGCAAACTGCTAGAACATACTTGGAACAAAAATAGCGGTGGATGTGGAACTAAAAAGAATTACCCTGAAGCTCTACTGTGTTGCAAAATCAGAATAAGCAATACTGAACTGACTACTGCTGAACCAACTGCGTATAAATCCTATGTTAATGCACATTTTTGTGGGTTTCACATAATGACAATGTTAACATTTATATTTCAGGATTTTGCTGCTAATGTGTTTGACAGTGCAAAAGCAGACGAGTCGTAACTCTAGCCTCACAAACCTTACAAGACACCAAGAAATAGTGCAAAGGTCAAAGTGTCCTTGCTGGGTGTAGCAAATAATCCTGCGACCATAGAATGAATTAGCTGAGATAAGGTTGAAAGTGACATTGAATGCAGGCATTATTTAATGGTCAAAATGTCAAGCTAAATTAGACAGTAGTGCTGCTGGGGCAATTATAGTCTGAATTTAACCTTCCATCACTGTTTAATCATCCACAACTGACAATGATCATCCCTCAGTCACATGACTATGATGATTTACAGTAGCTACCTACTGTAATGTACGGCAGGCAAGTCAGCTCAACCCATCAGGCTGGGCTGCTTTTCAATTAAGGTTGCACAGTAAGGTCCAATCACATATACATTTGAGAATTGAAACCTACTGTTAGTCACTATAGCAAGGTGATTTTGACTCACAGTTTCCAATGCAGCTCAGTGGAGTGTTCAATTCAGCTAGTTGGACAAGACTGTGTAACTGTAAGCTTTCTCACACCTGTGCTGCTGTGTGATAATTCAATATAAAAGACAGTCATCAAGTCATTTAGCTAGTACATGTTAAAAGTAAAATTAAAGTTGAATTATTTGATTCTTTTCTTGGCTTTAAGCTACTAAGTGCTCCACTATGTTAGTCGCTAACTCTGTCTGTCTGCTGTGTGGTGCTGGGCAGTTATACAGTGGGTTTTAGATCTTAAGCTGGAAACAGCTATCAGAAACAGGTCTGATGACATCAGTAAGACTGAATCGAAGCAACAACAAAACAATGAGCTAAAAGATCCTAAAAGCCTCCACAGACCTGAGGGGAATCACAAAGTCAGGTGGTAGTGCTTCGTGGGTTGACAACACACTTTGATCATTTGATCCATTATCTATATAAAAATATTGATTAATGCAGTTTTACTTCACTGACCAATAGATGTACCCCTAGAAAGTGTAAACACATAAAAGTTATATCTCCCCATGGGGAGCTGAGCAGTGTGCGCTGTGTAACTTGAGAAATCTTTCAGCACATTTTGGCAGGCCTCTCTACATACCACAGCTGGACAACAGCGCTCTGCCTGTCTGTAACGCCTGTCCCCGATAGACCCTCGAAAGTCACCAAGGTAGCAATTGAAACAGCAGTTGGATGCCCTCTCAAGCTGATTGAGTAAAGCTCATTATCTTCAGCTGTCACAATGAATCCATTTCATCAGTGCAACAGCTCTCTATATCAACTGTCGCAACTCATCTCATCCAATTGAATTTCACCCGGGCCCTTTTTATCACTGACAACCTTGATGACGCCGCAGTCTCTTTTAAGCAGATTAACTCAGCATTCTCGTGAAACCTGTTATGTCCTCCCTGCTGTGGCTAGTGTTGATTATCTGACTGTATATAGTAAATAACATCAACAACCTAAGGCATATGACCTTTTGAGGGAACAATTCACAATATTCAAAGCATAAATAAAACTAAGGTCACACTAGTCAACTGCTATAAGAGCAACTATACTGCTATAGCTATAGATAATGTAATATAATACAATATATCACAGAGAATGTAATACAATTCAATCAATCAATCCATCCATTTTCTGGCTTATACAGGTCTGGGTAATAATGGCAGCTAACCAAGCAAAACATTCTTTTTCTAGTTTTTATCTCTTACTGGGGGTTCCCATGTTGTCTCCAAGCTACCACAGATACATTAAGCCTCCAGTGTGTTCCGGGTCTTCCCTGGGGTCTCCTCGCAATTTCATGTGCCCAGAATAATCTCCACACTAAAGAGGCATAACTTAATCAGTTGCCTAAGCCAGAGCATTTTCATGCAAAAGAGCAACAGCTCCACTTTGAACTAACTGAGCTCCACCCACATTTAGAAAAGCAACACATTTTCGCTTCTTGTATCTCTGTTGTTTCCTTCCGGTCACTACACAAATGTTGTGGCCATATGGTAAGAGTGTGAATGTACAGTAAATCAACATTTTCACTTGAGGTTCCAGCTTCCTTGTCACTACCATATGGTTCAGCTACAACGCCTACACACCCACAGTGACTGTTCCCATCTGCCTGCCTGTCTCACATTCCATTTTACTCTGATTCCAGCACAAAACTGTGAAATACTTCAACTGAACTCCCATAACTGGGGATGCAACTCAGCCTCATATTTAAAATGCTGATCCTCCTGCCAACTGCTTTACATTTGGTACGAGGGTCAGCACTTTAAAAGTAAAATCTTGATAAAGCCAGAACTACATCATCATAGCAGAGGTTCACTCCAGAGGCCACCAAACTGTACACTGTTCAGCTCAGAAAAACACAACCATAGAATGGTTTTAGACACTGAGAATATGCTTGACTCATTGCAGGTAGTGCAGACGCAACTGTACGGAGTAAAACCCTGGTCACACCGGAAAGTAGTACACATGTGAATAAAACCACTGATCACACTGATTCTATTGAAATGATTTTGCTGTGAATTTTCAGCGTAGTGGTGTGACCGGGCCTTATCCTTGATTTAAGTGCACTCACTGTCTATGAACATATACAGGTGGCAAGTGCAGTTATAGGTATCCCTGCCCCTCTTCACTTGCTAGTCAGTGTACTGTTGAAATCTGGGGGAAATAGAGTTGTCAGGGCATGCTGCGTTAAACTTTTTCATTAATATACAATGAGCTATAGCAACTGAACCTTCAGGAGACAGCACATGTGTAATTTGATTTGTATTAGTGAATATAACTGTTTAAATGGATGAACTGTGTCCTTGGCCACAGGAACCTGTACGTTGAAATGCTGTTTTCATAGCATCATAAACAGATAAATATTGATCTGTGGACGAGTGCGCCGCCAAAACCAAATACAGACAGTGTTGCCCTTGATCGATCCCCTGAGTATCACAGTCCGCAAAACGTTGCTTGTCTTTGCCCATCACTTCCCCTTTTCTCACAGTGACATTGTCCTTACAGGAATGTGTTGGGAACGTGTGGGTGAAAACTGAAAACCAAGATCCATTTACACTTTGAGGCAGATATACCCCTACAGTGTTCAGGGTAATGCAGAGAGATAGCTCAGGTCTCCGTTAAATTCATGGATCATCATTATAAGCAGGAAGAAATATATTAGGATTTAGCTTTCATAGATTATTTCTTATTACTTCTTATCTTATTACATTTATGGGTGTTATAGAGGTTATTTCTAAGTTATTGATTTGTCATTCAAGTATCTATGACTTAAGTATGTACCCTTGTGACAAAGAAAAGCAGAAAAAAAGGAAGATTCTTGATTTTGAAATCACTCAAATGGCAGAGCAATTAAATAGTTTATGTTTGCAACATAATTTGACCACAAAAACAAACTAATTACACATTTTAAAATAACCACAATGACAATAATTCTTCTCAAACTAGTTTTATAATTACCACACACACACATTACCTTACAATTTGCAATTTACAGCTCTGAATCAATGTTTCTTGTCCAGAAAAACAAAGCACTTTTTTATGTACCAAACACTTGAAGGCAGTGTCCTTTCTTTCTTCGCTCTCCCCATCTCTAGTAGTTAAACGCTCTCCAACCAAATAGAGAATGGAAGCATTAGGAGAGAATGCATAATGAAAAGGAGCCTAGGATTCCTTGATAGCTGTGGAACAAATGCCCCTGCTGGGCTTGCTAATGAGTTTAACTTGAGTGCTCAGCCATTTTCTTCCCCCATGCACATATTAATTTCATGCAAATGGGTATTCGCCATGGAGGCCGTGTGAATAAGAACACAACATGCTTTCTACAATTCCAATTTACTGTTATCACATGGAAACATCCGGACCGTGTTTATAGCCTGCCCATATGTTACTTGGCATGCAGTGCTTTATACCCAAGATGCATAAGTTATAGATGAACAGCCAGTTGGTCTTCAGAGCTTAAATTTAAGCTTTTCAAATATGTCATTGGCTAAATTCTGACCTTTGTCAATCAAACTGGCCGAATGCAGATTGCTACAGGCCTGCACCGAACTGCGTGACCCTTCACGGGCAAATAATCACCAGGTAATTTATGCCTCTTAAAGAGTTAAGCAGCTCTATTTAAATCAATGTCATTTTTTTTTTTTTTTTTACCAGCGTAGATGTGTCTCTATCTCTCTTGTAAAGCCTCAGAGCAATAGAAAGGCCTTGGCTCTGGAGGGCAAGATCAATAGCCCAGGAAAGCCATTGGATTTCTCTAAGCCTCAGTGTTGTGCTGGGCTTTTGATTGGTTTGTTTTATGGGTTTAGCTGGATGAGGGGTTGTAAACTAAAAGCTCCAAGCTGCTAAATATTACAGGGAAAGGCAGAGATAAAGACTTAAAGCTTCAGAGTGCAGATTCAGCTGTGGATGGCAGGTGTCCACTCAGCACAACGGGGGGTTAACAGTACCCCTCACGAATGTGAAGAACAGAAGCCATAAGCAGCAATCCAGAGGAAATTATATCCACGGAAAACTCAGGCTATTGATTGCCAAGGAATGTTGCCTTAGGCATAAAAACACCACTACCCTTGTGGAGGTTGTTTCCTTCAGATGATATGCAGGCGACTGTGGTTGTTAGAAAATGAATCAATTGGCCATAAAGATGCGAGGAGAAGAGAGTTGTTCATGTACTTGTTGTTGTCTCTTTCTTGAGTTATGCTTTTATTCATTCATGTACCTCATATGATGCAAGCAGACCAGTGTAAGTCACCACCAAAATGTTAGACCATTATTTTTTTATGTTATCACTTTCTCTTTCACTTCTTTCTCCTGTTTTCAGCTGTATGGCTGCTATGTTTCAACCACAAATTCCATCTTCTTGATTTTTGTCTGTCGTTCAGTATGAAGACTGGCTTCGTAATGAACAAACATTTATGTGAACGTGAATGCGTTTGTATCTTTCTTTCTGTGAGGTTTTACTGCAGTTTACAGTTTATTTTTTTATTGAACTTATAGTATCATTATTTTAGGAAATATGCATGATTGATATTTTTAACATTTAGAAAAAATCTTACTGCATCTCCCCATGCATTATTAAAGGGGTGTGTGTACCCCCTTCCGAGAAACACTGCCTTAGAACAAATTATATCATGTATACATTTAGAGTCTTTCAAGTCTTTCAAACACATTAAAAATTCTTTCACATATATATTGTATTTGCATAGCACAATAGATAGCAGATAGTAGTTGATCAGATATACACATTCATTTATCTAAGAAATCTCCAAATTTGAAGTAACACATGGACAGGGATGCTGAGACGCACAAGTATAATAACCTGAATGCTAGAAATAGGGAAAAACCAGGTATAACTCTCACTGATATCATTAGGTCACTTTTACTGTTTACTCTTGTATTGACAGATAGAGAACTGGTAACAAGAACACAAAAGACCCCAAATTATCAATATAAATAAATAAATACAAATAAAAGCAATAAAAAGACAACATCATGGGCGATTTAGACCAAATTACTCTTTATTTCTGTGTGGAACAAATCTCAGCGACAGTCCCCTGTCTCCTCAGACTACAGCAGAATAGGTTGTGGAGGGGCAGTACAAGGAGATGGGTGTTACACTAAATAGTGTCCCAAGTGGTGCTATGGCTGTGGAGAAAAAGTTCAGCACAAGATATACATGACCTGAAATATGGTGCTGTGTAGGGTGGCAAGTGGGGTTGCCAGTTTGTAGCCTACGGTGGACGTGGCCACCACTGGCCACCCTCTAGCTCCGCCATTAGCTGCAGTGCAGAGTGCTCTACTCGCACTACAAAAAGAAGAGCACCATCATTTATTCAACTCATCATGGACTGCTATCACAGCCAGTTCACAGCTGGCAGCAGTAGCTGAGTGCAGCACTCTGTTCTTATACACAAGAGCTTCCCCTATCTACCAGAGTTCAGCCTCTTTTGCATTTACAGAGATATAGGGGTTACAGAGGAAGAAACTAAAGTAGGGCTACAGTGATACATTCTGATCCAAATCATTTGTCAACCTAAATGCACCACTTTTATGGATAGAGACATAGGGAACTGCTTATTAGGTTTCTGTTTGACTGCAAATGTGAGAAAGATAGAACTAATTTTTTCTGTGTGTGACTGGATGTTTTGGCTAATAATATAATATTCAGTATGTTTTCATTAGTGTATAATCACCTGAAAGAAAAAGCAAATTAATTGTTGTGTTTTTGTTACTTTAGAATGAGCCCTTTGGCCTTTTGAGCCACGGGGCCTCTTCCACAGAGTCTGTCATGTTGAACTGCCATTGTTTCTACAGACACAACAAACACTGGCTCTAGAGAGGGCCTTTCACATTTTTCGCACGTTTTGTCGCCACCATAGTTTCTCCTTCTCGCTCGATTGAGTAAAGCGGTTTAGGTTGGTTGCAATCTGCAATCCCACCACTAGATGCCACTAAATCCTGCAGGCTGGTCTCTTAAAGGAATAGTTTAACATTTTGTAAAATAGTAATTCTCTTTGTTGCCAAAGTTTACACAAGAAGAATGATAGGATACCTCTCTCATGTCTTTGCTGTGCTTAATATGAACTTAGGGTTAGCAGGCGATTAGCTTAGCTTAGCATGAATTCTGGAAGCAGGGGGAATGGCCAGCCTGGTTCTGTCCAAAGTTTAATAATACAACCACTGGCACATCAGAAGTTACAATATCAGCAAGAGGTTGGCAGACTCCAGGAGGTCACTGCACACATCCAGCAAATAGTTCAGCTCAAAACTCTCCGTAAAAACCACAACATGTAATCTTATATTTGAAAAATAACATGTTAATTAGAAACATTTAGATATGGTGGTTTAGTGGATATAGTAAAACTGGACAGATCTAGGCTGGCTGTTTTCTCCTGCCTCGAGTCCTAATATTGTTTCCAATATTTTCTTGAAATCTTTGTATTCCATGCACTTTTATCCTCCTCAGTTACTCAGCACTGCTACTCTATTCTGCTCACACCGCTCTGTGCTCAAATACACACACCCACTGACATGCACTATACACTCTCTCACATACAGCCATGCCCACTAGGGTAGAGTCGACCTTATGTTCCACATTTCCGTTGGTCTGTTAGGTGCATGATGCTCACTACTGTTACTGTTACCAAATGTAACAATTTCTTTGCCTTCTTGAATTTGTCTTGGTGATCCTTGTCCAAACACTATAATAAAATGACCTCAAGATAGCAAAATTATGTCTTATGTAAATTAAATATCCTTTGTTGATTAAGATTCTTGTAGATTCTAGTTAATCTCAGCCTCGTAAGTCTTTTTCTTTTATAACTTGCACATTTTTTCATGTCTGTCTACATGATGTATACCATGCATTTACATCTTGAAGATTTATGAGCCTAAAAATGTCATTAAATTGTGTTCATTGCATCCCTCTTCTACATCCCTGTGGATGATAGACAGCAGACCATCCATATCCCACTACAAATATACTACCACAGGATGAATGGGCAGCCTTGGACCTGCTGGTGGACTTTGTTCAGTCGTGCGAGAATTCATTTTTGCAGCTTAGCATCACGACGTATTGATCGATTTCAGATGCCAATGTTGTCAAGGGACAATCTGTGGAGCAGCTTGACAAATACAAATACCTGGACATGTTTATTGATAGCAAATTGAGCTTTGACCACAAGACAGAAGATTTGCAGGAAGGGACATTACATATTTTTTGTATTACATAAGCTCAGCCACTCTCCAGCTGATAACAGCTTTGGGGTGTTTGCACATTTTTTATTGAATACAGTTCTTTCCCACAAGCTGTGAATTGTCAACTAAATGAAAATCAGCAGCAAAACTAGTTGGACAGCAAAGGTTTCATACAATCCTGTCACGCTGTGCATCATTTATGCAAAGCTAGCCCTTTGTAAACAGGCCTTCAATCAAAACACATCACATAAGCACGGCTGTAAAAAAACATTGTTGATTCAATTTTTATTATGTTTCATTTTTGTATGATGATGGGGAAAACACAATTTCAACTATAGACAGGGTTTAGTAAATTTTCTAGTCATATTTTAAATCATTCAATTCACCTCATTCAGCAAATATGTCACACAGAACAACAACAACAACAAGGAGCAGGTGGAGACATACAGTATGTTATAAGTTATTTCCTGTATTTAAAAAGATGATTTTAGTGTTTAAGTGTTACTAAATATTTAGCAATTTCTGCATTATTTATAACTCATAAGGCTGTATGGAGATAATACTGGTTTTTAACATCATTTATCTTGTGCATTTATAGGATTTATTCCTATGAATGGAAAATCCATCAGATATCCTTTTGACAGACATATTTGCCTATACAAAGCAATATGTCATCACCCGCTATTTAGCAGTGTTTGCCATCTGCAGAGAAACTGTTTTTGTTTGTTTCCGAATATAAATACCTTTCAGCTGAACAACCTAAATCATTGGAACTGTCACTTGTCGTTTCTTGTAACTTTGATTTGTTGAACATCATGTATCATGTGTATCAACATTGTTCATCTGGCCGGAAGACAAAGTGCTGGCAGCTATTCTGCTGCATTTGACTGAGGACAAGAACAAAACATTTCAATAGTGGGTAAACAAATATTGTGCTCCTATTCTGTATTTATATAAAAAAAAGCAGCTTGCATTCTTTTGCTTTGCTATCATCAGAATGTCAATGACTGACAATTCTCCAAAACCTCTGATTAATGTCGTGATTTGCTTTACATCGAATGCTAGGGTTTGCCATCTACAACATCTGCACTGTGTATGGTAGGGAAAAACACTGCTGACAGATGATTGTAATGTTAATTGCAGGCCTGTGCCAGGAGGAGGCATGAATGACTGATGCACAACATGCCCATCCACCGCCCTGACCTCCACACCCTTACTTACATGAAAGGCATGCCAGGTCCTGCAATGGCAACCATTTCTTTGCAGTTCCTGGGATACTAGCTGATTCTTGAGTTGTTTTCTTGCTTCTGGATGAACCTCTGAAACAACATTTGGGCAGCTAAAACTGGACTGTTACTTAAATTCCTATTCCTTTGGTTTTTAAAGGGTCATTATTGGTCTAATACAGTACACCAATGAAGATGCTATGGTCTACTGTCTAAGATTGAATCTGACCTTTTACACGAGATAATGAAATTGAACCAAATCTCTATTATAACTTATATGCAACATTGCAGTATTTAAACACATGTCTGCTCCATCCTTTTCAGTCTTTTACTGATTACTTTGCATTAATGTGTCAATTCATGTACTAAATTAAGAACTAAGTATAATTGTTTTTCACCTTCTTTTAAAACATTATACTTTCAGCCTGGCAAAAATGTGAATTCCACCTTTATTTTCACCTGGTTTCTCACTTTCTTTCTGTGTGTGTGTGTGTGTGTGTGTGTGTTTTCCCATTCCTCTTGCAAGGTGTTCCAGTCACTCAAGTAAAATATACCGACATTGCCATGATACTATAAATCACAGGGGTAATCATAGAAAGTGATGAAATGGGGAAATCCAGGCACATCTAATCGATACCAACTCCAAAGCATGATTTTCTTGCTTTTGCTTTTGGGGGGAAACATACCATTCTGGTTCACGGGATCTATTATGTGTGTGACATGAAAAATAGATACTATTTACCCCCAGTGGCCTTTGTGGGCACATTATAAATGAAATGACGGCGCACAATTCAGTGTGTGCAGGAACATGAATATATTGTATGTGTAAAAGCATAAAAAGGCAGGAAGTGTGAGGTTGACTGCACAGGCAGTTTGGTCCATTATCTATTCTTTAAATGCCGTTTTTAACAATGACGGAGCTTTACAGTGCAGCATGAACCACAAACACAACATGATACTTATGCGAGTATGCAGCATGTAGAGTTGCTGCATCTAATCCATAATTTTACTCTGCTGTATCCTCCTCTTCACCAACTCATATAAAGCAGAACTGAATAGGAATATTGAAAAACACAACTCATGTTTTTCAATCAGCTGGCTGCCAGATCTCACCTTGTATCATCTGACAGATGAAATAAAAACAATGCTGCATTTTTCCAAACATTTCCTCCTGGGTAGTGAGAGAAAAAGGCAGCCTTCAGCCTCTTCTCTCTTAGTGTGACTTCTACAATGGCAGCTTTTTAATATAATTATAGGATCAATGAGTAAATTCAGATCCTCTCTTGTTTATTTTTATGCTCCTGCAGTGACAGTTTTCCACTTTTGATCGAAATTCTCATCATGGAAAATGACATGCATTTCTCACATTATTCTCTGGGTGCCCCGGCAGTCGGGGAATGCTTTCAGCAGCTACAGGCGTTAGAGTGGGGGTGTGAATGGCCAGCTCACAGGCTGCTATGTCAGAGAGACCGAGGAGTCTAAAAGCAGAACGCAATTCTCTCAGACAGCATCTGGGATTGACAGGTCACTGCTCCGGGGGAACACATGTCTGTGCATGTGCAGGCACAGATATATGGAAAATCAATAGCATTCAGCATAGGTGTACATATAGACACATAGAGGCACACTCTACTGATGCACATAGGTGCACACACAGGCCTGATACTGGGGACCTTCAAATGAAAGACTAACATGTCTGACAGGTGCAGACAGATGGTGACAAACAAAATGGACCCTTCACAACAGCCTGGCAGTGTGAGACAGGATGCCTGGCCACTGGGACGCGCACAGCAAAGAAGAGGGAAGTGAAGTTGACATTTGAGCCAGTGTGACTCTCACTGACTCCCTAATGCACCGTCTTTTCTGGAAGTCGCAAAAAATAAATGTCACAATAAAAAAGCTAAAATCTATATTACAGGTCTTACTGTAAAAACTAAAAAATGTTCTGTTTAGTTCTTTTCTGAAATTAAAATATAAAATATTATCAGCATGTCATTTAACCCAAAATATCTTTCATGTGCTGTACATATTGTACAGATGCACAGATGACAGTGGAAAAGTACCCACATCTTTTATTTAAGCAAAGGTAATTTTTAAACGTAATTCAGAATCCCATGAGATTGAAATTGCAGAAATATAATTGAATACATTAAATGCAAAAGTATTCATTATCTTGAATGCAACTTTCAGTTATTATTTTACATACTATATTAGTGCATTTTTATTATTCATGGATTAAAATGAATGTCACCGGTCAAGGCGAAGTTAATTTAAACTATTTTATAAACTG
>NW_023339718.1:22029684-22040867 GCF_004916995.1 Morone saxatilis
CCCCCCACAGGTATTATCACTTATTTTGCCTGATTAGAGCTCTACTCAGACCTGTGTGGGAGTGTACAGGCTGAGCTTGATTGACCTCTCTTCAAGTCCTTTTTTTTGTTTTGTAACACTTTTAATATTTTATTATTGCACAGACTTCAGTGACCTTGTATAAGTCTCAGCATAGCTTTGCATAACTTGAGTCTACGCAGGTCTAATCAGGAGTGACTGAAAACACCTGTGTGAGCCTCTAATCTAATGCATCATTATTATAAGGTTATCATGTTTCCTATGTCACATCAAAATAGACAACCAACTGTTAAATGAACATTTTGGAGTAAAACATATAATATTTTTAAAGTATTTAGAGTATAAAGTAGCATTAAACAGAAATTAGATTAAGTACTTTACAATTGCTTAAATTATTTTCTTATGTATGGCACTTGAGTTAATGTACTTTGTCATCCTAAACATACCTGCTGCAATATGCAGTTTATCCATCACTGGTAGCTAATAAGAGTGCTGAAAAGCCAATTTGCTCATTTTGTTAACTCCTGCTGTAAAAGTGTGTTGCTCACACTCAGTAGCATTTTGTTAGAAAGCTTGAGCGCCAGACAGTTCAACCATGTCACTTCAGGACAGCTTTGTGGAGGAAATAATCATGTTTGGCCATTAGTGCCCCATTCTTGTGACTCCATTTTTAGCACTCGGCACACACTAAAGTTTCCTGCCCCGCTGTCGGCTGCTTTGAACAACAGGCTGCACAACATCTCCAGGTTCCAAAGGCCGTCTGCTTCACCTCACAGGTACGTTTTTGCCGTCCTATTGTCTGGACTTGTTGTTTAGTTGGTGTTGGTGTGCTTGCCAATCAGCAATCTAATGCTAGCAAGTTTTTTTGTGTTCTAATACAGTGTTACTGCTGCTGTGTACATGTATGTGCCTGCACTGGTATTAATTGTGATTTTTGTTTGTTTGTTTGTGGAGGCTGAGTCAAGATGACTTTTATTGTGTTTACTGATTGTCTTCATGAAAAAATCTGCATGCTTTTGTCACTCAAGATAAGTGCATTCACATTTTCTCCACACACATTGCATTCAGTCAAGCATTAGAGAATTGCTTCAATGTAAAATGTAGGCATTGCAGTTGCTGTGTAATTTATAATCTCACATTGGACAGGTTAGATTAGCTAATAATATCTAAGTAGATGCAGTCCATTTTAGGAACAAACTGGGGGTACAATCAACCTATTGTTACTTAAAGCCCAGTGATGTTGTTAATGATACTGTTGCATGATCAATTAATTCATTAGTAATCATTTTCTTGGCTGTGACTTTATGTTACAAGTTTTTTTTTTTTTAATAAATAGGTAAGCTTGAGTTTTTTTTGGATAGAGTGTAATTTGAAAGCAAAGGCAAGAAATGTTTCACAGAATTGTCTGTTGTAATTATCGGACCCCTACTAGGAGTTGCCAAAGCTTCATGGGGGGTTGCCAGGCCTTCTTGATTTTAAGGAGTGAAGAAAAATTACTCAGTAGCCCTCTATTTCAGCATTTTGTTCATCTTTGTGAAAAAAAACAAACAAAATGAAATTACTTTTTAAAGTTTAGATGTTTCATTTAAGATAAACTTCCAAGACCTCAACACAGGCTATATTCATTCATTCTATTCTAATATGTCACTTAGTCAGGGGTCGTCAGTGTGCAATGATAGAATTTGGTCCCCTCAGGGAGAAGGTTGGGAACCATTGTGTTATTTACTATTTGCACCTGCATGGTATTTAGTCACCCTGCTGTAGGTTTTCCACTTGTTTCAATAGCACAGAGATGCTGGTCTTTCCGTATCTAGCCCCGAGAGTAAAGTGACCTTTTGGCAACGAGTATGGTCGTCTGCTTTTTAAAAATGTGATTGAACATAAAGAAGTGAACCTGCACATGAAGAAACTGTGCATTGAATTGCAGAAATATTTTGTGGAATGGGTTACAGTGTGCTTGTTGCCAGAGATCTCCCTGACCATCTGAGCTTATTACTCATGACTCTAAGCTATTGGTAAAATCCTGTTACAGAATAATTATATTCCTCATGGTGCTTTATGAGTAAATCTGGCTTCCATTACAGCCAGTGCCTCCCCAGCTGCGGACTGCACAGCCGAGACATTCACGTCATAGTAGTGCTTTCAGTCTGTAAAAGGTATCATTAACAAGGATGGCTGTAATTTTTGTCAAACTAACGCATGGAAATTAACATAGACAGAAATTCTCTTAATGCTGTACATTTACTATTACTCGTTATGTGAATTAATAGTTGCCTGTGGGTAATGTACTAATATAAGCAGACTACGTGCAGCTTATTGAAAAAGACTTCTTTCAGTGTGTCCTTTTCTCTGTTTGAATTGAGACTAATCACTTAATTTGGACACACAATGAATGAACAATCAGTTCCAGTTCAACTGAAGAGGCGTTGTTTCTCTCCCGTGTGTCCTTTGGTTGCTTCTTTCCATCTCTTTGGTAATATTGGTCTTTATTCGTCTGCAGGGAGTTTAGGGGGAAAATAAAGAATAATTCTGTGGATGTCATTTGGTGAACACTTAAAATCCATATTGTGAAAATATTCATAATCCCATTCAAATCGTATTTCCATCTGGATCCCATTGGGTTCACCCTAAAACAATATTGCTTCAGGTGGTAAAAACAAATGTAGCTGACCTTTACATACCAGTCTGCTCAGCCAACGTGAACTAGTGATTAAGTATGCCATTAAAAAATACGACCCCCCCATCTCTCGCTGTCACAGTGTGAAATGAATAGTGACTTTGTTGCCCCCTGCAGAGTTCTCTGTTTTATCATGTGCATTTACATCAGAGATGGGAGCTTTTGTTCCATTTCTTCCACTGAGCACTTCATCTGCTTCCTCAGAAGGTCATAAAATCCTTAAATATATAGATCAACGCTATTTTTGGTGCCATGCTTTATGTGGTGGTGAAAATGAGCATGTGTCGTCTTTCTCCCGGTAATGGGGGATCAGGCCAGGTAGTCCGGGAGTTTGGGGATAAAAAGAGGAAGGGATTAATGCTGTCTGACATATTTAGAATTAGTTAAAAGTATGTATTTGATGTAAGAAAAAATTATCAGTGGCACCTATGTATTTTTAACATTACAGTAGTTTAAAGCTGCAACTTTTCATTATGGATTGATCTGTGTTATTCTTAAGGGCTTTTGTTAGGGCTGCAGCTATCGATTAATAAAGTAATGTATAGTATTCTTTTGATTATTTTATCAATTCATCATGTAATCGGATAAGAAATACTTTTGCTTTATTAGAGTAATAGTAGCCATATAGCAATAGTAAATATATAATAGAGAAAATAAGACAGGTCTTTTTAATTGGTTTCAGAGTTTGCTGTGGGATTTCTCTCAGCAGCAGGGGGAAAGGCTTCTGTTGTACCCCCACTGTACTGGTAGTGCAGTATTTTCAAAGTGGGATATTAGTACTTCAACTAAGTTAAGGATGTGATCTTTCGTCCACCTCTGGTTAGCACACTCCTAGCCGCATCTGTGATATCAGCCGAGCCTTCCCCTTTAAGAAAGGTGGGCTTGTGGGTAACGTGCCAGATTGTTGTGGGAAGTGAGACTTTCCCAGTGTGTAAGGGTGAGGGATAGTAACGTTAGGTTGCAGTTTAATAGTGACTGCTGTACATAACACACAGAAATCCAGGACAGCATAGATTATTTCCAGGTATTTCCGTGACTGGAAAATTAGTCTTGAAATTTCCAGCTTTTCCAGGATGCGTGGGAACCCTGATATTAGGAATAATTTTAAATCAATTTCATTTACTAATGGTTTTAAGCTCTACAGTTGGTTTTAAATACACAAGGTTTGTTACATTTCTACCAATACCAATACATACATTTGAGTGGAAAAAAGTGTGAAACGACAACAGTGTGGCCGCAGCAATAATCTGTTGTAGCTCTTTATCCATGTGGCAGCATTCATCTCTTTGTCTCAGTACGCCTCACTATCCCTTCCCACTAATAAAACTCTGTCACTGGCAGGGCAGGCAGCCAGTCCACACGGACCACCATGCTGCTGAATAAACCCCAGCTTATTGATGTGGTGGGGAAATTGTGTTTTTCTAGGCCTACTGGGGGGCTGACTATGGAAGCCGCCACTGGATTAGAGGTGGCAGAGGGTTGTGTGAGTGAGAAATGAAATCCGATTTCCTGCGCTGTTTGGGGCTTACTATCAGGAATATTTCAAGCTAAGAAAAACAACGTATCTGTCCAGTGTGTCGGAGGGAAGGAGCACTACATCGGATTCTCTTTCAAGATGAAAACGAGTTGTACTTCTATGATTTTCTGCCTGTCAGTGGCACAATTCAGGGTTCAAGCCGTGCTGGCAGAGGGTCCAGAGAAGGAATCAATTTCTGTAAGGGTTAAGATGCTATTTGATTTGGAATCTCAAGGGCATGCTACAGAGCTTGTTCCATCTCCTCTGCACATTACCTAGAGTGCATCAGTGCATCATTATGCCTTACAAGGATAGGAAATGGGAAAAGGAAAAAACTTGAAAGAGACAAAGAAAGAGCGATAGGAGAGGAATTGCAGGGTCTAGAATAGGCTTCGGTAATGGCGCCAGGCTTGCAATTGTAAATCCATTCGCGTTGGAATTCAATCACCACAAAACTCTGAGCTCATGCAGGAGGAGAGAAGAGGATGGAAAGGAGAGAGAATAGTTTTCCATCTCCATCTCACTGTGCCATTAAAATAAAGCGGCTGTTTTTTTTCTCCTGCCTCCTGCCGGCTCAGCCTCAGTTCTGCAGACCTGAGAGGTCAGGCACGGGGGGGCGGGGGGGCAGAGAGGGAGATGGATGGGAGCTACGTAGGTGGTGGGGTGAGTTACCCAGGGCAGGGGTGAAAGCACGGGTTGAGGGACAGCCGTTTGGGTTACAAAAAATCCTGTTGCACCTGACTGCTTCACCCTCCCCCACCTTGACCCCACCCACTCCCTGTGTCCTTCATGGCCTCATGCATGGCTGAGCAGTGCACCGTGGGAGGCCAGTATTGTGGCAGGCTCAGGCATCCTGGTTTCCAAGGACAGATATCACCTCTGTTTCCCAGGTGTCAGCAAGGAAAGTGGGTGGTGGTGTGGGGACACAATGAGACATGCATACAGCAGACATGCCTACATCCATTTATACATATACAGGTATATATATAAACAGCATCCAGTATCTAAAATCTAAAAGAGGTCTATAGGAACATTTTATGAATCTAGAATGTTTTGGGGTTTTTTTTGAAAGAGATTTATTTTCTTCACTGTTTAGTGGTTTCTTTTTTGCTGTATTTCCCCCATTTAATTGTCATTATTGCATTAATACAATTTACTAATGAATACAATTTAATTCAAAATGCAGCTTTAGTACAATATCCCTAAATGGTCTGATTTGCTAAATGTAATTGATTGTTGGTCTAGCCTGCACATATGGGTTACTGTTACTGCAACTGTTAGGCTTTCTCTTCCAGCATGGCACATGTGCACTGAACAATGATAACCGTAGCAGATTTATCCATCAGTTATAGTTGTTAAAACAATGGGTCTTTGATTTCACACAGAAGTAAACAAAAGCAGTTTCTCATTTCCAGCTAACAACTGTTGATCTTGTAAGTTGAAATGACAATTGTTGTTAGCAGGTTTTATTAACTATTGGTTAGTGTAAGCTTGTGCTACAGCTAAGACTCTGTAAGTAACCCCCCAAAATAATCTAGTTAGCTAATGATATGCCCATTGCCATTGGAAATAATGTAGGTAGCAAGACAGTTGGGTTTACTAAAGATTGCAGTATACATTATAGCAGATAAACACACTGTTTGCTCACTCTTGCTCTCGTGGTTTTGGTTTTGTAAAGGTTATAAAAAGAGAACACCCACCATTCTCTATAAATAAATGGTATTGCTGTTATTAGAGCCCCATGACCAGGCATGTGGAGAAACCACAGATGTTTTGTAAGAACTGGATACCAGGCACTGCACGACAAATAAAAATGGCCTTTCTAGGCTCTTGCTAAGTTTTACAAATATAAAATAAATGATTATTAATTAATTATACAAAGAGGAATAATTGATGTTTGCAGTTGGATGTGTCCAGTCAACAGTAGGCTATTATTGATGTGTCTTTTATAAAGGTCTATAGGGAAATGTTTTTTTGGCCACAGGGGATTTTATTTCAATACAGTACCGCGAGTGGCCTCTAGCACGAATTGGTGGTGCCATATGCAGCCCTCTTAATACATCCATTGGAGAAATCCAAAACTTGACAGACCTGCAGTGCCTAGACACAGTTGCTTAGCTATGATTGAAGTTCAAGAGCGAGGTGTAGCGATTTCCTTGTGTCTATTTTGTTATTGTGTCTAGTATCAGAAGATTCTGAAGTTGGGTGACGAGCAGTTATCTTTGTTTCTACCACTGCCTGGTTACCTTATGTTCCAGGTAGCATTAAACCTTATTAAACAGTGACCCAATAGATACAGCAGAAACATACCCATCAGTACTCAGATAGTTGGCTGTAACCCCACGCAGATCGTTTAACTGGGTGATTCTTAAAATGTGGTGATAAAAAGTACAGCATTTGTACGTATGGCATTCGGGTGCTGGAGATAGGAGAAATGAGAGCCAGCTCAGCTTTTAGTTACAGGATTTGTACATCTTATCTCTTATCTCAGCGTGTGTGTGCAGTAGGAAGAATGTCTCTCAGTTGCATCAGTAGTCTTTGGAGTGAATGTGTGTCTCCCAAAGCTTGTGGAGACAATGAGAAACTTCTCAGATAAGCAAGATTCAGATTGAGCACAGCTAAACGATAATGACAATGAAAACAGTTCTGTTTTCTCAAAACACAGTAACCTTTGGCAACTGAGTGAAAGAGAAATCCATAGTAAAACCAAGGTAAGAGATGTAAAAACTGAGGCCAGAAACATAAAAGGAAAGCATCAAAGCGAGGTTAGAAAAAAATTGTAACATGAAAGGAAGTCTGCTAAAGGATGTGTATGTCTATAGCTGCAGGGATGTCAGACAATAAACTCAGTTTACTCGCTTCTTTTCTGTAAGCAGTCATAAATCTTAATTGTTTTAGTGCAAAGCTGTTAAAAGCAAACTGATTCGGGGTTATATTGGTGGATGTTTGCCTTATGATGTCAGTCTGTCCCTCTTTCTATTCCCAATTACATTACACACAAAAAGTTGGAATGTCAACATTTTTACTAAAGGCAAGTTATTACATTACACTGTTACAATGAGTCTCTGCACACAGTGATTATGGCCAGACATTCATGTTATATTGAAACTTATTTGACATTTATAAAAAAATTTACTTGGATGTAGAGTGATTTGCTGTATGGCCCTCAGGCCCAATCAGTGAGGAAAAAATGGCCTAACTAGCATTTTGTTTTTACTCTGCATTGATATGCAAAACTGCTGGCACAAAACACCAAAACCTATTCTGTTTTATACCCATAGAAAGGCTGGCATTTTTGTTGCAGCTAAGCACTTTCTTTCGCACCTGAAGAGCAAATGACAGCAGGGTTTTTCAATTTGCTGATGCCATTGTACTTGTATTGCACTTCTCTGCTGTCAGAATAGTCTATTGAAGAATTTTCATGCTTACTAAACGGAATATCAACTGGAGTGTGCTCAAACTTCTAATCATTCTGTTTTTTGTAAAACTTTGACAGTTTTGTTATTTCCAAGCCAAGGTGCCAATACCAAGGTGTGACATTTGAGTTAATATTATGCCTCCTAATGTCACCACAGATCAATAATATGAAGGACTAGCATTTACCATAGCATTAAGTCTCTCCAGAGATTAGCACCGTCTTCCTGTCCTCTTGTTCATGGACACTCATCTTCAATCCCAGCAACTGTTATTATACTGTCACTGCTTATCTGCTCCCGAATTATATCCCTGCCGTTCCTCAGGGCCGCTCCGCCTTTCAGCAAGCAAAATAACACAAAGTGACTCTGACCCTTTATTAATTCAATTAAAATGAAAGCATAGAAACACACCAGGATGCAACTTCAATCTATTTGACCAGCACAGAGATGACCAAGATGTAAGTGAAAATGAAAATACGATGTTGCTAGCATAAAGCACAAAGGACTAAAAAAAGAAAATATAAAATCCGATCAGCCGTGAAAAATGCATCCATCACTGTTTAACTACTAAACATCCCACTGACCGTAAACTGCTGTTGACAGGAAGCAGTTAGCCTAGTTGTTGTTTTTAGGCTCCATCATAACGTAGGCAATGCTGATCAGTATGCTGATCTCCTTCCTTACCAGATTCTGAGAAAAATATTATTTTCTAGAAGAAGGTTATATTTATAAATTAATTAATGCAGAGTACAGAAGTACAATGGTGCCTTCAAAATGGGAACAAAAGTGCAACATTTACAGAGAATCTAATGCTGTCATGTCGTTTTTTCACACAATCAATACCTGCTAATAAACCACATATGCATAATGTGGCTAAGATAAAGTAATATTGTAACATTTGTGAGCAACATATGATGGCAAGTTTTGGAGTGACAGCTCAGCTACGTGATCAATAAGCCAACACGGAAACAGCTGTTTGTTTAAGTTAACTTTTGCTGCTGAGTGATCACATTTTCATCACAAAAACAAAAAACAAAATGAGCATTATGGGACTTAAAACAATCATACTGGGTAAAATTCTCGAAACAGAAGTGTTTCCAAGATGTGACAAGATCATCCCAGAACAACCTCATCTGCATCATCTACAGGGTGGAGTGGGTCCCTAGTGGTCTCTTACATCCTCTCTTGTTGAAAAAGCACAGCAAGGATTTGACTGGAAGACTCTCACTGGAAGACTTTCTGATTTTTTCCTGAGGAGGCTAAAGAGAGCACCTTTAGCCGTCACCCAGACACCCCATACATATACTCTCACTGAATCATCACAGATTACTATGTTACCGACAGCACTGCTAAATTGCCGTTAGTCTCCTCTTGGCTTTTATTGCTGCTTTGGGCTTTCTTTGCACGCTGCTGCTTTTATTACCATATTGCTGGTACAGACTCAATGCAGTCCAGTCCTGTTGAGGAAGGAATTGCTACAGTATGTATATGTCACCAGACTGTGTCAATCGCACAGTTAGATCTCTGGTTGCAGGACCTCACTGTGTGTTTTATATGCTGTTGCTGTATGTTTTTATATGCCAGTTCAGTGCAGTGCTGTTAAATGGCTTGTGTAATAACTGTACATACCTCATTTTGTAGTATTTTATACTGACTATATATACAATATACATATATATTGAATACATTGAAATATTCACACTTGTGTTATTTAGGGCTGCACAATTAAAAAAAATATTATCAAAATCGCAGTATGGTACAATACCCAAATTGCAGAACCTACAGTTTTTTGATTGAAGTAAAATGTTTGACAGAACAGCATTATAATGAAGAAGTGTAGTTCTGAAGAGATGCCCTGGTCTAAAAATCTTGTTCTCCAGATGTAAGAAAACATGTTTGTTTGCTACAGATCCAAACAAATCTTACATCATCATGATTTTAATGTTTTTTCTCAGTGAAAGTTTAATTTGTGATGCATAAATGATTCCCACACAAACCATGAATCATATTGCAATATCTGTCAAAATTATAACAATATGATTTTTTGTTTTTGTTCTTGTTTCTTTTTCTGTTTTCCTCACTCATACGAGTGAGCTGCGTTGGCTCTTTTCTTACCTGACTCCTTAGTGCTCCTTCAGTGCCCCTTTCTACCCTCCATCTGACATCGCTGGCAAGACCATGACAGTTTTTGTTTTTCTTTCTCCCTTTGGCTACCGGAAATATGCTCAGAGTGCAGCCTCAGGGGTTAAGACAACGGGTGCACTGCAGAAACTCACCTGTGATAGACTCCATGTGTGTGCGCGCCACAGTGGGAGCCAGAGGCTTTCTCTGGTCAGATGTCACCGTAGTCAACACACACCTCCTCTCTGGAGACAGAAAGATAAAAAGAGACAGGGAGAGAAAGAGAGAGACATAGAAAGGAGAGTGTGGTCTGGCATTTGGCTCCCTCAGATCAGAGGGTCTGTGATCGTCCGCCCACACACATGAACACACGCACACGCACACGCACACACACAACACACACACACTCAACAACAAATAATATATGAAATAAAACAGAGAAAATTGTGCCTTCATCTGAACAAATGTAAAAAAAACGAAACATACTACACAACACAGAACTGGAGATAACATATGTTACAGTGAACATGGCAATCATCACTTTACTTTTCACACCAATTACTTTCTTTTTCCACTGCGCAGTGAATACATTGCTATTCAATTTTAATATCCTACTCAATGATTATTCTCCACTGATTTATTGATTTATCTTTCATTTAACTTTAATTTCCTCCTTACACCTTACACTCCTAACTTGCATATGACAACGAAGGAGCACCAGTGAAGATTTAATTGCACTGCTTTCAGATTTTGAAATGTCTAACTGGCAAGAAGAGGTGACGCTGCGCAGCGATGCTTGCGGCTGAACTGCCGTCTAGTGTTGCGTATTATCCCTGATAGCTCTCATTGGAAGTGCAGCATAAGGATGAAGGAACGGTTTGATTTGATTCTATGAAAAAGAGACTCTTTTATGCTAACAAAGAAATATAGTGTGAGCATATTTCTTTAAATCGTGATTTAAGTGCTCTATATTATATTGCTGTTCGTTGTCTCAGTGATTACTGTTTGCTTCTATATACTGAAGTTACTCGTCTGATACGAACTTTGTCTTACTGATTAGTAGTTGAATTGTGTAACACTTGTTAGTCGACTGTTTATTTTGCACAGGATAGTGTAGCTAGGTAATGTATACTCTTATGTCTTTGTTTCGGGCTGGTTGCTGTTCTTTGGAGTAGTGATGTGTGTGCCTTCTGCTCTATTGTCGGGTATCAGCATGTGATCCTAGTGAATCTGTATTGCATAAAATACACACTTAATACATGAGGGATAGCTGCAATTCTCAGTAGCGCGATACAGCGATAAGTGAATAGTATGTTATTCTTAACATAGATGTGTGATGAACAGCATGTTACCCTCATGTTGATGGTGAGGATATTGTGAACATGTGATCCTCTAACACTCACACTTATTAGTAACAGTCTCAAGGTCCATTTCT
>NW_023339718.1:22040892-22064794 GCF_004916995.1 Morone saxatilis
CACACACACACACACAAATAAATAGCAAATAAACACAGAGAAAAACTTGTGCCTCATCTGACACAAATGTAAAAACACCGAAACCAGCAGCTACACAAACACCAGAACTGGGAGTAACATGTTACAGTGACACATGGCAATCATCACTTTACTTCACACCAATTACCTTTCTTTTTCCAGCTGGCGCAGTTGATACATTGCTATTGCAATTTTAATTATCCTACTCAAGATATTCTCCACTGATTTATTGATTATCGTTTCATTTAACTTTAATTTCTCCACCTTACACCTTACACTCCTAACTGCATATGACACGAAGGAGCACCAGTGACAGAATTTAATTGCACTGCTTCATATTAGAATGTCCTAACTGGCAGAGAGTGACGCTGCGCAGTGCGATGCTTTGCGCTGAACTGCCGTAGTGTTGCTATTTATCCCTGATGCTCTCATTGGAAGTGCAGCATAAGGATGAGGAACGGTTTAATCATGAAACAAACTCTCACTGTTTTCTTTTTTAATCTTAATAAAGCTGTCTAGAGGGAATTTCTGTGTCCTGCAGTGTGTGTTGCTTCAGTGCAGCCTTTACCTGAGTTACCTGAACGAACTGTATTCTGTTTAGTGTTCATTTTCGTCGTCTGTACATATTTTTGCACAGATTACATAAATAAATGACTCTTATTGGCTTTTTGTTTGCAGGGCTGTTGCAGTGATGTAGTGAGTGTGCGGCTCTCCACTGCTGTCAGTCAGCATGTGACAGTGATACATACAAAATACACACAACAATATACTAAATCTTCAGTAGCTACAGTATGATATTTACATTATGAACAGCATGTTAGCCCTTTGATTGTGAGAATATTAGTAACATTGTGACTCAGTACAGTCTCACAGGTCCGCTAGCAATGTCTGTAGACTCCAAGTCTTTCCATCATTTTTCATTTGAAAAATAATAACAGTGAGACTGTACCCTTCTTATATTGTTAACATCATCAGGCACAATGCCCTCACAAACACATCGTCATAAAACTAGTGGTCTGTCAAGAAATCCGTCCTCACACGTATAGCTAATCCAGACAGCAAATACACACACACACATACTGTTTGTTTCGCACCTGCCTCCCCCTCCATTCTCCTCCCCTCACTCACCCCCTCCCTGAACCCATCAGCTCACTGTAAGCCCTTTTCCAGCATGGAGCCAAAGAGTTCAGTGATGCCAAGCTGAGTCCCTTAATAACCCCACAGCTCTCTTGCCTGTTCCCAGTGCCAGCCCTGCTGCGAATGACAACTAATATGATGGTGGGCCCCGCCGAGACATGTGGTCCACTTCCTGTATGACTGAAGGAGGTGGGACTGGTCAGATGTTGGCTATCAGTCTTACCTGTGGCGAGGAAAGTCACATGGAAAACACTGTGGAGTATATTAGAGCCAGGCAGGTACAGTATATCTATGTGGATACTTAGAGGGGAAATAAAGGCACCAGTGACCATAACATTAATGCTCACACCAAGAGAGCTAAAAGGAGCGGCCTCTCAGTTTTTTGCACTGTGTAACTGTGAAATGTTGTCTCGGCACTAGATTATCTTTTATTATATGTTTACTATAATTAACTTATACATTGATATATACAAAAATGGGAGCTCATAAAGTATTGGTGTCAGTTGCACAGTGCACAGCAGAATGTTTCTGCAATAAGAAAATATAACTTGCATCACAGCTCCCCTTTGATTTCCTTCAGTATCCAGAGCTAGTGTTCTATAAAAAGACTAAAAAGACAAGTCCAAATCCATTCTAGAAAGGAAGCAACATTTAAACATCATACAGAAGTGTTGAGTGAAAGGAATATGCACTTTACTGCTTTGCAGAGGCCCCTGAGTACTGTAACTAAAAACATAGTATTTGTCCTCTGAGTCGTCGTTGAGGAAGCGGTTCATTAAATCAACAAGTTTATCCGTTTGTGAGCACACATTTCATAATTTCTTTTTTATATCAGCCTTCTTGATTATATATTTCGCTATTGCACAGAGGAAAAAAAGAATACATCAGTATTTATCTGTTCATAAATTGTTCACAGAAAGTCTGATAGAAATTATCTTTGGAGATAGTTACTGGACCGAAACATTTGTCAAGAGGGAATTTTGATCTGACAGTGGTGTGTGTGTGTAAATGTGTGAATGAGAAGACATTTATAAAGTCCTTAGGATAAGAAAGTGCTACATGAATGCAGTCAAGTAGATAAAGGGTCTCGAAAATCATTAGTAAATCATCCTCAAGGGCCCGTGACTATTAATTTAACAGCCAATAGAATTCTAAACCTTATTAATAAAATAAAAAATGAAAGACTTGTCAGTACTGGAAGAAGGTATTTAAACACCACAGCATTAATCACTTAGCACCAAAGATGGCACCAAAATAGAAATAGGTATGAACTTTATCACTTTAGAAATCATATCAACTAGTCAGCCTTGTGCAGCCCTGAAGTGACTGCAGTTTCATCTTCACTGCAGCTACAAAATCTGCTTTTATTTTCCAGTATATTGAACATCAGACCGCAGTATTGTAGGATTCTACTCATCAGCTTTAGGGTCAGGTTCAGTGTGTGAAACCTGACTCAACATGCCAGAGGGGCTTCTAACACACCTGAAAGAATGTTATTAGTATGTATCAACATAGAGAGACTGTCTCATGATGGTCTACATGTGAAGCCTGTATGTGCCAAAGAGAATACAATTCTGAGCAATTCTGAATACTTTTTCTGAATATGAAACTGGGCTTTATATAGTAGGAGTGAGGGCATGCCTCTGTCCTCCATGTCCTCCTCCCCTCTCATCCTCCACTAAAGCAGCAGGGCTGCATGGTGATGGATAAGGCCGGAGTGCCTCACAGGCTGTGGGGGCTGATGAATTCACCTCTCCTCCTCTGAGTTTGATCTGACCCCAGGCTCAGCAAGAACTACTGCATCTCCACAGCCCACAGCGCTGCAGCCTTCCACACAGGAGAACATAGCCCTTTGGCCAGTACACATGCACCTCCTGAAGCATGCAACATAGTCATTTAAATGGAGACTTTCTTTTTTTAAACCTTCACTTAACCTTCAGGCAGTTGCTCTCAGATTGAAACTCTGTGTTTTAACTCATGCTAAACTTTAGAACAAAGGACAGAATGTTTCATTGTGTTATGGCTGTGGCTGATGAGTAATGACAGTAGTTTTAATCTTTCATCTTTCCTTTGATTCCTATCAATCTTGTAACAAACAATCAAATTAAGACATATCTTGTAATATATTTTAAACATACAGGTTTTTTTTTTTTACATACACCAGTTTAACGCCGGTAGTTTTAGTCCTGAATATTTTGGTATATTTTCCACCGTTGTAACACCCTAACCTTGCATGGCAGCTGGATTTGCAAGATCACAAATCACACGATAATCCATCTAGCCAGGCTTCAATCTATGCATTTGTGGCCCAACTACAGTGGAATGGAACCAATCGGACTCCTTTGTGGAAGTATTGGCAGCTTTGCGGGTGTGCAAGGTGTGATTCAGCGAGAAGACATTGTTTGTTAAATAACAATGGCAGCTCCCATTAGAGGTTTGCATAAATCCCACTAGCATCAGTTATATCAAAACTCAGTGGAAAAGATGCTTTTCTCCCAACTGGCTCCTTTAAGCGCTTGACTATGTTATATGGTTCGTTGCTCTGATTGGTTGAAGTTCGCCCATGCTAGACAGTGATAGACAGACGGTTCATCCAATCACCTGCTGAGTGCCTGCCCTTTCCAGTGACGACTTCCCAGATGGTTCTGTGTAACAATCCATCTGGTGCAGTCAGGTCAGAAAACTTCTCCTTTCTTTGGAGCCGCAGATAGTCTCACTGGTTTTACAGGTGTCTTTTAATTAGCCGCTAATGAAGACAGAGCGGAAAAGGTTCCACTGATCAATTGTGCACATAATTAGATCAGGGATTTTATAGTGAGAGGCGTGAGGGAGGAGAAAGAGGATGACCACATGCAACCGACATGTGTTGGAAGCCTGTTAGTTGTCATATGGTGCGTTCAAGGGCCTCTCTTCAGCTCAGAGTGGCAGGTTCAAAGGTCAGAAATATATGTAGTGTTTTATTGGGAAATGAGAACTTAATAGATCCCATAACATATGAGTCTTCTGTTGCTTGCTTCCAAGTATAATGTCTCTGCAAGTCAGCTATCATAGGAAATCCAGATTTTCCTAGTTATACTGCGTTTGGTCATTGACGTGGAATGGAAGTTTAATGCAATATTTCAGACAGCCTGCCAGTTGTTACATGATGACGGGAGAGCTCATACAGCAGCAGAGAACAGTGAAGTGGCTGATGTTAGAATGACTGATACACAGGATGGATAGATGCTGCCCCCTGCTGCCCCTGGGTGATTTTTCTGTTGTTTTGTTTTTGCATGTAAAAATGTTAACATCAATTGCCTTAAAGCTGCTCATATTGATGATGTTTTTGGGGGTAGAGGGGAAAAGAAAATATATCACAGTGTAGTATAAGATATTATTTAACCTTCTATCCATGTTTACCCTTTTTCTCTCAATTCCCACTGCATTGCTTTCCCTGAGTTTACTGATGAGCTGAGTGAGTCAAAGCTTGATCTTCTACAGCAGTTTGACTCCCTTGTAATGGAGAGCTAAGATCAAGGAAGAAAAAAAACTGCTTTAACTTTCAGCTTTAATTTGATGGAATTTAGGTTAGGTGTTAGGTGTAGAGATGTAGTCCTATAAACGGTTATTGAGCCATTTCAAATGCTGCAGTACAGAAACAAAGGAATGACTTACTTTGTCTCTTTTTTCTTTGTTGCAAGAAGAATTAAGTTTGGTTGGAGGTTTAACAACACTCTATTAGTTAGACATAGTTTCACTGGGCCAAGACATGACAGAGTGTACAGCAGAGCAGTTAAAGTGTTGTGTAACCAAACTACCACTTGAGGTCAGTGTTTCCTTATAAACTGTCGGATTTGTCAGAGGTCACAGTGGATATTATTTGGATTTAAGGGAAACTTAAATTTCTTTGAAAAAGAAATGTTCAGTGTCTGTGTGGTTCCGTCACACCTGTTAGAGTTCTCTTTAGCAAAGCACTGAACCTCTAATGGCTTTAGAGGCGCACACTTGCTCTACAAGCTGATGCAGTTTATTGCAGCTAAAATGATTAGTTATAGACAGGGTCACAATTTGGCAACTATTTGGATATAAGGGAAGCTATGAGTCACTCCTCAATCAATAACTCCATTTTCAGTTTCGAGCTTCTCCAATGTAAAGATTTTCTGATGGAGAATGAAATATTATTTATTATTATTATTAAGGAATCATTTTGAAGGGTTTGTTCTCATTGTTATATTAATTGATTATGGAAATCTTTAGTTGTAGTGTTAGATTTTGTATTTTGACTAACATTAAGCATAATGTGACTTTTAAAAGTGAGAAATGGGTTCTTTCCTTGGACATACTTGGATATAAGTAGCTTCTGCACACTTGACGTGTTCTTTAATTTGATATAAAAAGGTCTAAAGATAAAAATTGCCAATATGAAGTGAATACACAATAAACAATTCCAATTCCACTCATATGATATTCAGTAAGCACACGAGACTCTTTAATATCGGTGGCCCTAGACAAAGAAAAACAACCGCAACTCTTCTGTGCTCACTGAGCTTCACAGAGCCACATAAATTCCACTTAAATTGAAATTCTAACAGATGGAGCCGAGTTGAACAGAATCCCCAAATGTCATGAGTGTTTAGAACAAACCAAACAAACAATACGTAGGCGGTGAGTATAAATGATCTCTCCTGTTCTATTTGTTTGTCTGCATGAGAGTGCTGCAGATGACAGACAGCAAGGTTGTGCATGAAACATTTTCATTCTCAGCCTCATTAAATTGCCCTGGAAGTATCTGCTGCGCCCCTATAATACACCTCCACCTTCTAGCACACAGGCCCATCCCTCCCTTCCACCCATAGCCAAGCATGCAGCAGCAGAAATGTTCAGTGTCATGTACAACGGTGGTGAGATCTGCCTGCATGTCTGATGTTGAATTTGAATACATGTGACACTGCAATCTGAATGACTTAGGTTTAAATGAGATTAGGTTTGTGACGCCGCACGTTCCTCTCTGTGTTACATTTAATAGCTGTTTGTTTAACTCACTGGGAAAAAAGCGGTAGTGGTTTCATTCTGCCTTGGGAGTGGGCTAGTTATGGCTCGCTCGCAATGCAAATATGGCTGGGCTCATCGTGGACTGGAGCTGCTGACTTCATGTGCTTTTTGTCAGGCTATGACTGTGTTGTGCATGTGCCAACACGGGCCTAGAGTAACATTTTGGGATGGTGGAAATTCCCTCTTGTGCATTTTCTGGTCTGGCCATACATGCACGCCTGCCAGAAAAGCCAACTTGCATCGAATCACATCAGTGTCCAAAAACTGGAAACACTCTGCAGCGATACGATGCTGCTGAGGGACCATCTGGTGTTCAGAGGCTTTCCCTTGATATTTTGAATTAGAGGGGTTTAGTTACATTACCATGGCACCGCAGTGTACTCTTGCGGCCTGTGACTGCGGTGTGTCCTCACATCCACACTTCATGTTTGGCTCATATTAGCCCCTGCTAACACACAGGGACACATACTGTACATAACATTGGCAACCACACAAACACAGGGAGAGGTTCACCCACAGCCACAGGATGTTGTTCTTCCCAGTCAGTGATGATTTCCTGGAAGCCTAAGCGGCTGTGTAGCATCTGTGCAGCGTAACAGGACTTTATAGGACATCAGGGAGCGAGGAGAGAGAGAGACATGCTCGACTTGTTCTTCCTGGCGCTACTTTTGCCGTGGTTCAAATGCCCTCATGACCAGGGAGAGATGGCAATGGATGGAGATGAAACACAAACAAGCGGCCACTCATGATTTGCTGGCACGATGAGGTCGGCCGCACAATGCAGTCAGCAGCTGCGGTCCTCCTTGAGCCGTGCAGCGTGCTGTTTGGATAGTGCTCAGCAGCAGGGACGACAGTGGACGCAGCAAAATCAGAGCTGGGTATGCTGAAAGGTGAGGTCAAGCATGAAACTCAAAACTGCCCCATGTTTCCAGCAAACACATTTTTCATTTGCATTTAAAGTGTTGAGGTTGAGGCTTTTACCCGAAGAAACTTACCGGTACTTTGAATTTCTGTAAGTAACGTAATTAACAACCTCACACGCAAACAGTGGTGGGGCAGCAAAGGTCAGGACCACCCAGACAATAAACACACTCCATGAGAGATTCCCATGTTCCTTAATTTAATCATTTTAGGCATTTTATGTGATATATACATACTAAATTGTTATTGTGGACTGCTGTGTCCTCCAGTGTGCATTTAGTTTTGTCTAATGCAACTGTCATTGTCTTTTGAATCACCTAACAGTCATATAGCCACAGTGTCAGTCTCACACCGGAAACCACATTCATCATATAATCAGGAAGTGGAAAGCAGCTCCCAGCATCCTTCTCTGTCTCAGACAGGAAGTGGGTGAGACATACATTACAATATGACCAGAGACTGTTTGTGGTTGCTGCATAGCGCTAGAAACACTGCAGAAACTATTTCAAAGTAAGCTGGAAATCTAAATGTTTCGATTTTAAGACGTCGGACTACTTTGGATAAAAAATATTATCTGGTTTGAATCAGAATCGGGTTTATTGCCAAGTAAGTTTTCATATACAAGGAGTTGGCCTTGGTAAGTTTGTGCGTAACACTGAAAAATATAAATAAAGATAAAAATAGTCAATACAGTGAGTCAATATATTAAAATATAAAAGAGAGAGAATATGTACAATATGACCAGATGCTTGAATAAATGAGTGAATAGCTGTACAGGAAAAAAATGTCTGGGAAATCTGCAAGTTAGCAGCGTGACATAAAGGATATTTGCAATGTGCAAAGATAAAATCTGAGAAAAGTGCATTAATGTAACGCCTCAGAGTGGTAAGACTGACTGTCATAGGCCTGGTCATGATAAGAAACTGTGTTTTTGTTTTGGTTAATTAGAGTAGGAGATACACCTGAAGGCTTTCACATTAAAGCCCTATTAACAAGTCATTAAGTCATTTCTCTGTTATTGGCTCCTAATAATCTTATTTTCTTAAATATGTCACTGTAGTAAGAATATTTTCATACAAAGAATTACGTTTTCTAGAATGAGAGCCAAAACAATTTGCTGCACTAGTAGCAAGAAAAGGAAAACTTTAGACCATAGGGGTATCTTAAAGTTTTTTTTAAGCTCCATGATGACAGGTGAACGGAAGTGGAACAATTGATGTTTTATTTCTAATGTTTTCTAATCTGTTTTTGTCTTCCTACCTCCTTAGTTGAGCCAAATTGAATGACAAATACTAGTTCCAGGCAGAAAATGATGCTGCCTACTGTGCCAAGTCAGTTTGTAAGTATCTGTTGTTGTGAGTCAAAAAATATGTGCAAGCCCTGCTTACATTTTGCTTTCTGTGGGGATTTTGCAGTGCAAAGGCCAGTGTGTTAAATAAATGCATCACCCAGTCTGCATGTGCTATGAATTGTTTTACTTCCCCAACTGAAAATACAGCTTGTGAAAATTGGTTTAATTGAGTTCATGAGATTATTTAGGCAGTTCTGCCTTTTCATTCCACTACAAGATTTGACATAGAAACTTTCTATTCTATTGCACGTTTGTATTTTGTACTTTTTTATCCCACCATATATATCCCCCTTGTATTACATTCATTTAATTCTGTTCTCCCATAGTGAACATTTGCCGTTATACAATGTTGCTCTTTATTCCTCTCCACGTCTCTGTCAGTGAGCAAAGAGAAGGGAACAGCAGCAATTTCAGTTTAAAGGGGCCACAGCAAAGCAGAGTATATAGAGTCATCACAGGGCCAATGAATCTCTGTGCTCTGCTGGCCCTCACAAACGGGAAGCGGCAGAGTGGAAAGGACAGCTCTTTTCTCAGCGACTGGAATACACCACTGTGCAGTGAGATGCATGGCCTCCCACAATCCACTACAGCTCCATTACTTAGCCAAGAGTTTGCTGGGACACGACGTCTCCACACAGCATGTAGACACTCTCATTCCAACCCTATAAACCTGCGGAGAGGAGTCATCAGCACACAGAGAGATTTACAATGGTCCAGCCCAGGGCCCCAGACAGTTATAGATCCCTTTACCTTTCAAGAGCAATTTCACCGCAAATAGGATTAAAACTAATGGCGTTTGACACCACCAGGTCCAGCACATTGAATCCATCGGGTTTTATCGCGCTGACATTTCAAAAGGTTGGCCTGTGTGTGTGGCAAGGGGGCTAAGAGATGCAGAGCTGGGTGACATATAGAGGACCCTTGGGACCCAGGCTTTTTACAGCCAGCACACCCCCTCCCCCAAACCAGTTCTATTACAGCAACTTTTATAGACATTAACACCAAAAGACTACAAATCATAACACCCCAGTGCACATTTTCCACTAGTTTTCAGAAGGGAGATGTTGTTTTTCTTCTTTGTTCAAGGGGTCGGGGCCCTTTGGTGTGATCACGCACTGAATGTGGAAGTAGTCCTGTCAATGGAATAATGCTCATTATCTCAGTTGCGGGCAAAGTAATATTCTCCCTGTGTGATCTGTTTACTTCATGACGGTAAATTAAGCCAGGGAATGATTTTCTTCCTCTTTGCCGTTTAATTTCAATTTGTATAAACAAGACTCTTCAAGGTCAGTAAATGAAACCACCGTGTTTGGAATGTGAATGGAGTTTGTTGCCTCGGGGATCCTTGCGCTATTAAAATGTGCTCATTCAGTAGCATAGTACAGTGCTTGACCTGAATAACAATTTTAGCGTTGGCTCACTTAATGCTATGACTGAGTATATTCTTCTGAACTTGTCTCTTTGTTTGTTTTTTAAGCAGTCTTCAAAGAAAACAAAACCATCTCATACTGTGATGTTGCATCAGTTATTTAAATACAGTTTATCTATGCAAATGACCACTATCTCAAAATATCTCAATTAATTCTCTATTAAAAATTAGGTTATGTCTTTCATGTGAAAAATATTATTTCTCTGAGCTTTATTACAATAAATCCATAAATTTGTGCGTATACAGATCCCATATGAGAGGCTGTAAAGGAATGAAGAGCATTAGTCACACTCTAAAGCAAATTCAGATGAACATAGGTATATAGTATAGTAACGATTTCCTTAATTTGTGGCTCTGTCTGCTGTAAAACATAAATTGCATGACAGTCGTCTTTATTAGGATGTCCATGCTGAAACAGGGGCGGAAATCACCAGCTGAGATTGAAAACCTAATTAAATTTACATACAGCTTCAAGGCCTCCCTCACTCTGCTTTTGGTGCTCCCATTCAAGCCTGTAAACACCACTTTTCCGAAATCATTACTTTGGCACACTAAACACTTTCCACCTCGAGAACAAAGCGAGTCGGAAAAACGGGAATACATTAGCAACCGAAATGAGATCATAAGAAGCATTTGTGAGGTGGCTGTGAAATCACAAAGCAAGGATGAAATATCTCTGCCTGTGGAGTGTTCAGAGCTGGCAGAGCTGGCAGTTAGCCGATGTGAATGATTGAACTAATATTTGGAGTTATTAGTTCTGCTACATTTTCTTTGAGAATGAGCAGTGTGGCAGGTCCGGGATGACATAGTTTATGCTGCTGCTGGGATCTCTCAACCAGTGAGTGCTTCAAAAAATATAAAAGTGATGAAAATCACTTCAAAACCACTCTTGTGTATTCAAGAGACAATTTTGCTTTTACATTTCAGACAGGGCTCAGTGGAGGGCTGTGGACCCAATGAATATAAAATGTTATTGGCCTAAGTATCGCTGCAGGTTCAGTGCCCCCAGTATGTCTGCACCCCAAATGCATATCATTATTTCAAGTGGCACAGCACTGGCACATAATAATCTTTTGCCCACCATGCACTCAAAGTTGACAATTACACTAATGGTTGGTACAACCAAATTATAAAAATACACATATAACCTAACTTTAGTGGCCCTGCTTATAATTTTTGATTTATTTGCTCAGGTTTTGAAATATCCTTTAAAAAAATACTTGCATTGTAAATAGTATACACATCATGGCTGCCTGAGTAGCACTAGTGGACTTGCTTGGATTACTTATGCAGAAATATTTGCACAATTGCCCTATAGTAGTAGTAATGCCATGCATTGTATATCTTTTTTTAATGTCATCCCTCTAATTCCTGTAATTTCTTATTGTACAGTATTTCTCTATTATAAGTAGTTGCAATAGTAAAACAACAGGGGATTTGAGCCTGTAAAAACAGATGACAAAATAATGTGAATATCACTAAAAAGTCATTGGGCCAGCTGGGAGACCCCAGACAGAAATGCGTGCCATTAAGAAAGTCCGTTGGCTTCAGTTTCTCAGCACCCAGAAGACTTGATAGCTGCAAGATGTAAATGTGTCAAAGTGTCTTAATCTGCCCTGAAAGACAAACAAAGCCAAACAGTAAGCTGAGCGTAGGAAGTCTATTTGGAACGACATTAAGCCGCTAGAGGCTCAACAAGTGTTTCTCAGTATTGGTTGCCACCCAACTAGACATCAGCTTTTTCTCAGTCAGCTGTGGTTTTTACCTCACTAACATACCATAAGCATCTGAATAATGATGTGTAATTGATCCAATATACCACTCACACCACTCTGAATTGCCACAGGAACCAAATGATTAGTAGGTAGGAGAGAAACAGGCCTCATGCTGCTATCTGCCTCTTGCAGACTCACACTGAGGTAGCAGTCGAGGCTTTTAAGCCATTTTGCTATTAGTTTGTAAGTGCCATTAAGAGGCTCCTCTGAGATTTGGCTGCAAACAAACACAAACACACTCGCTTTGCTGGGAATGTGCGAGAACATGTTGCCGTCTCATCGCCAAATGAGGCCGATGGCTCCCTCACGGCTGCACACCGCAGGCTCCTCAGAGATGTGTTGACTTGAAAGAGGAGTCCTAATCCCCAAGTAATGACGAGCACTAAACACAGGCCTCTGCGTCAATATGCTGCAGGTCTGCAAATACCACGCAGCTGTCAAATGGCATTTTTGCAATGGCAACACTTCAGCCAGAGTGAGGACCTAAGGCACCATTTACCTTGCTCTCATATGGAAAACTATGGCTGCTACTCTCCCGCCCCACCCCACATGTATGGACACTTTCCTGTTTCATCTAGCATAGAGGAGCGGTGCTGCTGGTAATTCATGCAGCACGTCTGGGAGAACAAATGTTCTCATTCAGCAGCACCCACTGGGAGCTTTGTTTCAACTCTGGTGGTTCCAGATCAGAGGAGGGTGTAGTTAGCAAGACAGACACCAGGTGGCAGTCCAAGTCTTCTCTCTCCAGCCCCCCCACCTACATCTCAAACGATGATGTAATCCTTTTCAGAACATTATATCACATGGCACAAACAGGCTCTTAGCTCCTCTCTATGTGGATACTCTTTGATTTCCAGTGATCGTTGATACCATTGTTGCGGTTATCTCCTGCTCCAACGTGGTTATCTCGTATTCATAAGAAGCCTCACAGTGTCTCTTTAATGAAATCAAAGTCAGAGCTGATTCTGCAGCGCGGGGCTGAGACGAGCTCTCCCATCTGGCCACATATCCACGGACGCTGCTCTCTCATGGATTTTAAATATGGCTGTGACCTTAACAGTAATAAAAAGCAATTCTCACAGCACTAATCCTCTCCTCCGGTCTCACTAGCTCTTAACCTTTTCTGCCACCGAATAAGTGAACTGGGCTGTGAAGATGTGAATATGCAACCCTCACCCCACCACCAGCCCCACTCCCCCCACCCCCTGTAAAAATCAGCGCCTAATAATATTGGCTCAGCGGCAGACAGATTACGGCAGGAGGAGAGCATCTGCTGGAGGGAGAAACAATATGACGGCTTCCTCCCCGGGGAGCAGTGGCTGTAAAAGACAATCAGAAAGAGACAGAGGGATGGAAACAACCAGGCTTTCTTGAGGAAACATGTAAGCATCATAACCACAAGTCCCATGGGAGAGTGTAGGGAGTGAAGGGAGGGATATTTTTTTCCTCCACAGGATTGTCAGCCTGTGTGTTCATTTAATATGTATGCAACTTATTTAGCTCACAATACCAACAGAGCTAATTTGATACAATGGGACAAGACAACAGGAAAAAGGAAAACAAAGCAAAGTTCCTTCAGGAGTAAATCAAAGTACTTGACTTTTGAATTTGATTGCCTTACCGAAATCAAAGTATGAACACGTTGGAATACTGCTGAAGGAGAACATTTTTTACCTTTTTAATGTCCTTTGCCTTGAAAAAACTGCAGTGGACATTTTTATAGAAAGGGGTGAGCAATTTCTTTTTTTTTTTCTCTTTATTAGAGGTCAAAGGTCAGAAGTGAAAAGAGGTTCCTGTTTCCACTTGGCCTAGTGTGGTGGTAGGCTCTAAAAACAGGGCATAATGCCAGCGGGTAATGGAGCATGTGATGTCAGAGCAGCAGCTAATGCACTTCACACGTTTTTTACTACCACTGTGTTTGCACAGAGAATCTGTGAGTGGAAGTGTCTGTATGAATGCGTGTTTGTTGGAGTCACTCAGAGAGAGCGAAATATGGGGGGAAATTTGTTGAAAAGCGAGATGTACAAGATTGTTTGTGTAACATAATGACTCAATTGAGCAGACGGAATACTGCAGAGACTGATCTGAGGTTGTAGAACAGTGCATGCTCAGCTTGTACCTTGTGTTATTTTTGAGTACGTGTCTTGTGGTTTACACTTCTTTGTGAAAGCTGAGGTAATTCTCTCTCCTTCGTTCATACTGTAGAATGACAGATAAAGGCTGTGTGAAGACTGACTGACACCCATTTCCACATTTTATTTGACCAAATATGAGGATGTTATACCCAGAGATTGATATCATTCTCACTTCTCACTTTACAACTTCCTGCTTGTTCAAGATTTGACCAGAAACTAATGCCATAGCTGGCTCACTGTGTGTGTGTGTGTGGTGTGTGTGTGTGTGTGTGTGTGTGTATGTGTGGCAACGATTCTTATAATTCTTCCATTATTATTTTCCTCAACTGTCCTGCCTGCAGTAGATGCCAAATATGAAACAAACATACATGCTTATTTAACAGCAGAGTGCCCTTTTAAATATTTAATCAGGGTTGGGGATGAACCTGAGTTCTAAACAGTCTGCTGGGCAGTTGACTGTTCCCTAATCCCCTCCCCAGAACAGCGATTGCCCAATTATAGTTTAGCAGCCATAATTAGGCAAGGCAAGCCTGTAAACATTTAGATTTCTGCACACACTGAAAGTGATGCCTGCGGCTGTGGTAAGAGGGATTTAAAGAGTTTGGAGGGTGCTGTCTTTTCTGTAGCCTTTCCAAAAAACAAAAAACAAAAGAGCAACGGATTAAACTATGTGTTTATCTGCTCTAACGTGAGGCACAATCATTAGCATATTGAGCTAACTAGCTTACCACCTACACTTTTAACCCCAGCCGAACTTTTTGTCCGAGGCTAGTGTCACTTTCTTTAGACGATGTACATTCAGTAATCGCATCTTTCTTTGGGCAAGGGAGTTAAACCTTAAAAGTAAACGTAAGGGGAAATTGAATCTGAAGTTTGTATCAAGCATACAGTAAATACATTACATAGTTACATAATGTCAGTTATTTCCATTTCTAAAATTAGGTTGTTTGAAAACGCTTATTTATTCAACAAATTATAAAGCATTTCAAATTCCTGGCATTTTAGAGCTACGAAGAATTCAAATCCCATTTCTAAGCCGTCAAGTATTTTTAGGTATAATTTGCGAAATGTTAATAAGTTTAAATCAAAGTGTTTGAAGTGTGAAAAACCTCTCTCTATATATATCTGTGTCTGTGTATCAATGGCTTTCCCTCTCAGTGGGACTCACCACCCACAAAGGTTAATGAGCTTAAACACAGCTCAGAGTGAGCTCATTAAACAGACCACAGAGACTGGAGAGGGGAGAGGAGAGGGAGGACGGCTGAGGAGGGAATAGGAATAAGTGTAAGGGTGGATTGTTGCTGCCACTGCTGGCAACTGGAAGATGTCACTTTGTTGATGGAAGTGACCTGCAATCCAGTGTGTTTAAAAAAAGCCATAATTTGCTGTTTTCTGTCATATCTTTGTGATGTGATGCCTAAAACAAGAAATAATTTGAGAAGAAATCATTCATAAGTAGGCAGGTTGGACCATCACAAACACGGAAAGTGACTCAGAAAAGCTGTATGCCGGACTAAAATTCTCCTCCGACTCTTCTGGCACCCCTGTCACTGGAGCAGTAGTGGATGCAGGAAGTGGAGGAGGTAGAAGTAGAGACTTTGACGCTTACTTGCAAAACTATTTACATTAAACTTTTCATTAATGGGACCAAAACATGGTTACAAATGACATTTCTTTGATTTTACATGATTTTGATATGGTCAAAGCACAATCAATCAGCCATTTATTAATGACAGAGACACAGAACCAAGGTTGGTGGAATTTTCTTTCGGTACATCATGGTAGATAAGCTCAATGCAACAGTGTCACTAACATCAGACATAGATATCAACATCACATAAAACACATTGACAATACTCACAGAAAATATTAAGTGCCGTTACATCTGTCAGGGTCAGTGAGAAGTGTTATGAGTTTTTTTTGCAGGATGATTGGGCAGGGACCTATAGCGCCTCCTAGAGGGCATCAGCTGGAAGTGTTGGTGAGCAAGAAAGGACAGTTGGCATGCATTAGCTGAGGTGGACTGTCATGTGTTCATGAATCAGGCCTTGTCATTTCTAACTTCTCGGTCCTTAAATGGAGAGACTTGCACAGAGGCTGCATAGGATCTTCACAACTATTGGAAATATAGAGTGTCCATTCTGCCTGTTGTGTGTTTGTTTGGACTTTTTATTGACATATAGAAACCGCATAACATATAGAAACTGAACTGAACCATATGACAGTATGAATGTGGAACTTGATTCAAGTCGTGACATATATCCTGTTAACAGAATTTAAGTAATTAGCCGTCTGTAACCTATTTTAAACACACTCTGTAAAACCACTTTAAACCACTTACAGTGGTGTAAACCAAAGATACTTGGGATCTAATTATTGTTCTACTATAGTATAGGCCCGGTCTGATAATCAAGGATTACTGAGCAAATCAAACAAAAGAATAGTTAACTCAGTCAGTACAAGCTTGTCAGTAATCTTTTTGCCTCTGTGTTGTTGCACAGTGTACTTTATAACTCCTCTTTATAATTGTAGAATCTTCTTTTCACTTTGTCTATAATGCTGCTGGCTTGGTTCATGAATTTATTTATTTTTTTACATTTATATTAAAGTTTTCAACATAGCAGCTGGCAAAATTTAACAGATACACTCTCTAGTGTTTGCTACAGCTGAAAACATTTGTGAAACAGGATGTTACACAGATCCACAGATTTACAGTGACTTACTTTACGACTGTATGATGTGTATGCGTGTGGCTGTAGCAACACTACCTGCTTACCACCATACGGTAGACGGACACAGTTAGCACCTAGCTGGTGAACATGGTGGAGTATTGAGCAGCTTCAAGAGCTGGTAGAGCCTAGGGCTACACAATTAATCAAAATATTATCGAAATAATGTTTTTTCTCTGGTACAGACCCTAACAAATGTCACATTTATAATAGCTTTTTAAAATTAAATTTGTGGTGCTAATCATGAATCATATCGAAATTGCAAAATAATAACAGTAAGATGTTTTTGAGACTGAATACTAGATGTTCATCAGGTGGCCAAGCGCATAACTCTAAATGAATGCTAATGTTGCTACCTGCTGGGTGTGGAAATAAGCAACTGTTCACCATATCAGCCTAAATTACTATTTAAATTATAGATTGTTATTAAAATCATCAATACTATTTCTTCCATAGACCCCAAGGCATATTTATTGTATTTATTTCTGCACAACAGCTCTGCATGCTGGATCTAAACCAATAAAGAAAAAGAAGGGATTTAGTAACATTCTTCTTTTCCTCAACAACATTTACAGAGGTTCCCTTGAGGAATCAAGGAAATGTAATTATCATTGTACAACACAAAGTTGTAAAACTGAATGGAAGTTTGTAGTTCCTTCATGCTACACCCAGAAAAACATAATCAAATCCATAGAATAACATAAAAAAATAAAATGAATCAATAATATATATATGTATACACCCAGGACATTATTCTGCAGTACATCTTTTGAATTTGAGTCTGGGGGAATGTAAACAGCAGCAAAAAGGTAGCGATGTTAATATGGTTTCATCTTCACATACAGGAAACCGTGTCCATTTACTCTGACTGCGTTTGAGCACCCTGCATCATCGATGGAAACACAGAGTCCGCTTCCTCTCATCCTGTGCTCTGCAGGCTCGGAACATGGTCCGCTCGTCGAGTGCTTGATCCGAGATGTAGGTGGAGCAGGTCTCTCTAAAGATGTAGGCACAACAGTCTCTGATTTCCCTGTTTGGAGGGCCATTTTGTCTAGACCGGACATTATGCATGAGTCCAAAGTCCAAGCTGGGCCAGCATGGCTCCTGTCTGACTCTCTTTCCTCTCCTGCTGGAGCGGCAGAACCCGCTGTTGATGGGCTGTGATTGATCCGGTCGATCTGGCTGGGTAGATCGGACAGGTAATGCATGTTTCAGCAATAAAGCCGAAAACAGAATGAAACAAAAACAAAGGTTTTAAGGAGCTATCGTTTCAGCCGCAGCATCTGAACGTGCAGCTGTTGCCACAGTCCAAATCTGTTGAATCCAGTCCATTTAACAACTTTGGCTGAGCCCTTCAAAATAAAAAGAACATCAGACATCATTCAATGATGCTATAGCAATAACACTAGACTAAAACAAACATGGAGCAAGTTTTAAAGGAGCTACTGGACGCTGCATCTACATGCACAGGCGGTAACTGCCGCAGAACTGTTGGAGACACGATTATACTGTGCTGTATGGATCAGAGCCAAGGATTAGCTGAAACAACATGCATCACCAGTTTATTCTCTCTGGCTGAATAAAGGTCCCCAAAACAGCAATTAGCCCAGTGACCCCTGTGACGCAGCAATAAGGAATACACACAAACCCTTCCCTATGAATGACCGATACGTGCAGCAGCTATGACCTTTTTCGTCCTGCAATTACACAGAGATTAATATGTTTGAAGACAAGTTTGTAGAAGTATCGAGCACATATTCTATTGACAAAAAGGCCTAACTCATTAGGAGTATTCTTTTCAATGTCATGCTGAGCTACAAATGAGATATTCTCTCAGCCTGATACTTTGACAGGATGAAGTTAATTAATAGGATCATTGCAGCTCTAATTTAAATTCTTTGATAGTGTGATTCAGACTGAAGGGTTCAAAGTGGTATTTTAAATGCTTGGAAAAGAGACTTTAGCTCACAGATACAACAGTTTGGTTAAGAAGACACAATTCACTATTGAGTTTTAGTCTTTAGGTTTAGTATACCATAATGGACTATATTTGTTGAGTATCTGTATGTCAGAGCACCGGTGTTAGAGAACTGATCCAAACAACATCAATAAATAGACTTTGTACAGGACTTTTCACCCTGAGCAGAACAAAATTCAAGGGGAAACAATAACCACTTGCAAACATATGCACACACCGTGACAGGCAGTGACCTTCCAAGTAGGTGAAATAGCAGTGCAGCAGGTAAAGAATGTCGGAGCCGGCGGGTGGCCGTCCACCAGGGGTCACAAGGTCGTAGCGTTTACTAGTCACAGAGATAACCTGTGATGGCAGCCGAGGGGGCCTCGCTTGACACAACAATAACAACAGAAAACAGCAATGGCATGTGTCAAGCATTTCCACTTGTATGTTAACTGTCGTATAGAGCATCTTCGCCGTGGGGTTTCCGCAGGCCAAAACACACTTGTTTACCAGGCTCTCAGAGACACAAACAACATAATCACAAAGTACAGAAAATGTCAGGCTCATTTTCATTTTCCTCTAATTTCATCTGAAAATATCTGAATTTTTAAGGAGCAGCAGATTGACTTAAATAGATCATTAATTAATGCTTGTCTCCAAACACTGCGGGATTTGTTCACTTTAAGTCCCTTTGAGTTATTAAAAAAGCAATTCCAGACGAGCAAAAGTCTAAGAGAGTCTAAAAGAGAGTTTACACTGCAAGTTGAATTTTTATAATCTGATTTTACACTTGTATTTGTTTAATAGTTATCATCATATTTTTAAAGTTTTTTTTTTTTTAAATAGTTTTTAAAATTCAAAATGACTGCAGATAAATGACAAGATTCGAAAACAAACAAAGACAGCAAAGAAAGCTTTGCCTTAGTGACATAAGGCTGACACATAGTTGTATCACAATACAGTATAAAACTTATGTACAGGACCAATATTGGCCTTATTATTGGATATCTAATATGGACAATTTTACATTTACTGGGTAATTACAGTACTACAGTAGAGAATGAGAATTATATATTTGGTTTAACTGTGATAGTACTCAATATACACTGTATCTAACCTCAAAAGCAATACAGGTTGAGCATATGAACATAAAGACATACATGGCACCGGGATAACAGGCCTAAAGCACAGAACATTTTCCATGGAGAGCAGACTAAACTCACTGTTTAAGAGTAGTTTTATGAAAATGAAAGTTATCACAGATCAAACACTTGATGGTGCAGGCCACAGCACAATGTTCCTTTACAAGAAGAAGACAACCCCTCCTGTTAAACTCTTGCTACTCCTCCATCTTTCATGATTCTCCTGTCTGTGCAACAGTTCATGCAAGTACAACATCAAAGTGGGAGCGGAGATGACAACCGACAATGGTCGGATGGAAAAAACCTTTGTCAAATTGAGTGAAACTTTTGCAGAAAAAAAAAAAAATCAAGCCTTACACATGTATTAGTGATCACTCCAACATGAGCACAAAGAGCTTTTCATGACTTCATATTCCAGGCATGCTCCAGTGGGTGGAAAACAAGGAGGAATCCAACCAGGGTGCAATCAATACCGGAGCTTTTATATGTTGGTGGGTTTTTGTAGAGTAGTAATCTCTTTATGGATTCATCAGCTGTTGCCGCAAAGCCAGATCTCCTGTTGCTCTGGTGTCCGCACTGTGACCATAGTGGAACAAAGACAAAGAGAAGCTAATAAAGAAGAGGAGCAGGAGGAAGGAGAAGAACAAGAAGGAGGCGCTATGATTGAACTAAAAGCTGCAACACTCCCCAGCTGTAACACAAACACCAGCACTTACTCTGGGTTCAACTCCTAGGTGGTCCTGGGAGAGCCATATTTCAAGTCTCCTCCGACAGACTTACGATGTCAACGGTGGAGGTATTTCACTCACAGGCTGAAGCGGGATGTTGACTTTGCAATAGAGGGAGCCGTTAACAACCATCGACATAAGGACCACAGACTCAAGGAATCGCTCCCTGGAAAGCCGCACTTAGCTCCACTTGCCCATTTTTCAAGAGCAGACTGAATTCTGTCATCTATAAATTTCCCCATAAAGGAGCTGTTGTGTGGTTGTGTGTGTGTGTGTGTGTGTGTGTATGTGCTTTGCAGCTACTAGGCAATGCATGCCTTTAACATACAGGATAATATATTTATTGGTCTATTTTACTCTCATGCATAACACAATACAGATCCTCAGGGCTTCCATTAATTAAGACCTGCTGAACACACATTTACACACACATGGTAGCACATTCTGTAAACCGCCAGGAGACCTCTACTAGCATTCATGTGTAGTCCAAAGCAATTGTATGCTTTTGTTACTGTTAGCACTGTTAAGGCTACGGGGAGAGGAGAGTTCAAAGTTCTCCAGTCTCTGAAGGGATGAAAGAGGCTGTCATGAAAGCACCAAGAGGACCTCATCCATAATGAATGCAGCGAGGAGGTGATTCACCAATGCAAGAAAGGTTCTGCAAGCATAACTAAAACAAATTTCAACCGTGGACCTGTTTTACTGTAATGCTTCACAATAGCGATTGAGTCTCGGGGAAATGGTGGTGATCGCGTTGCTGTAGTCGTGCAGTGTGCTGCTTTCCAATGCAGGTGGACCAGTATTGGCTCTATATTAATACTTTGAATTTGCTGTGTGACCTGTCACCTTATGTATGATCACACTACTTACAATTTTCCCTGAAATATACAAACTAATCGTACCTTAGTGAGAAAGTGTCTCATCACAAAGCAAGCTAATTATTTGATGAAATGATTATTCTTTGAGATTTAAGACTTATTGTAATAATGGAAAAGACCTAGATTGAAGAAGTCTTGACTCTCTAACCTTAAACAAGTCAAACATTGCAATAAGCCTGTTTCACAGCAGACACAGGTGTCACTAATAACAGTAACAATGGTCCGGTTCCCAGTGTGACACTTGATCCAGTGAGCAACATGCACAATAGCAGGACCCTGAAACCGAGTTCAGCCATCATTAATTTTATTATTTACAGCTGTGCTTTTCCTGCTGTGTCGTGTCAAAATGTCTTCTGTGAAATTGGCCTCTTTTTTACCATCATCACTTCCCTGCAGTGTACCCTAGAGGCAGGCCGCCTCACAAAGACTGCCTCTGAATAGTAACATAATAAAAAAAAGATTATGCCGTTTTATGAATAAAATGAATTTATTTTTTAGTGGAAAAAAGAGCAAAGGTGCTACTTCAGACAAACACATGTAATTAAAGACAAGCTGTATAAGGATCTACACTTCTGATGTGAGAAGAATTTTCTTAACTAGCTCTTTCATTGCAGTCATTAAAGCAGTTTTATTTTCTTTGTGCATAAGAGATAATGATTGAGATAATACTTTTATTACAGTGATCTTTAGAAGGTGACAAAGTTAAAAGACATGCATTTCTCTCTCTTCTTTAATCTCTCTTCTCTTTCTCTCTCCATGCATGTTTAACCTTAAGATGCTGTAGTCTTTTTTGTTAATCTGACAGCATTCAGTTCAGACGCAACTGATGGCAATACTAAATTGCTATCAGATTAACTGAAAGGGGAGCATCTCTGAAAGGGCTTTAAGTTTATTTCAAATTGGGGCAAACAGCTCAATCAGTGAATAAGCAGCAGTGGATGTGTGAAGAAAATGTGTTTGAAAGTTCTTTAAGTTTGATCATATAGTTCATTTTAAAGTTGGACTAAAGTTGGATCAGAGAGTTTGCTCCTCAATTATACATGACCCAGTTAGAGTACAGGGGCTGGCTTTATGAATCTCTTCTATGAAGATTTTGACTATTTGACTAATTATAGCCTATTCTAGTTATATAGACTGTGCATTTCTCCCCTTGATTTAGGCCAACAATATAATATTTTCAATGTACACATTTACAACTACACAACTGATTGTTAGTCAGTGTTTCAATATAGGTGCTGTTGGATGCTGTTCTCTGTTTTTTGGTTTTCTGATTTTGGTTTTCGAAAATGTATTTGGTGCACAAAATTGTATATAAAAATCGTTCCTAGTATGCCTTTCAGAAAAAAATAGGGAGTGCAAGTACCCACAAGTACTATTCAGAACAAATAACATGTTAAGGTTGATATGTTGAACCTTTATTAAAGTGAGCGAGGACAAGGGGTTTCGTCTGCCTGCAGCTTGCAACCTGTTTCCCAATCCAGTGTTTCCACTTACAGCTTCAAGGCCCCTGCCAACCAGACTCTCCAAGTGGAGGACTTGAGGTGCATTTGCTACCCTCATTATTTAGCCACAATTCCCCCAAAAAGGTTATTATTAGCCGCAAGAAGAATGATTATGAAAATATGTTATTGTAGGGCAGGAAAGCCCTTAGGTCCTGTCAGTCAGTAGCAGGCTTGATGCTGTGCTGGCTGGAGCGCTGCTCTGGGCCCACAGCTGTGTCTTGTCTGTTGGCAGGATGTGTGTGCATGTTTTCCGGTGTGTGTATTCTTAGTATGTGTGAGTGTGTCAACAGTTTCTCATTATCATGCTTGTCTTCAGTATTTTCTGAATTGCACTCATGTGAAAGAGTGTCTGTGTTAGTTTGTGCATGGCTACAGGCGTTGGTCGATTACATACGCTCTGCTTGTGCATGTGAATACTGTGTTGTAGGAATGTGTCTGCACTCTAATTTGGGTTGGAGTTATTTCAGAGAGAGGACCCAGCTGATTGGCCGCTTCTGTGCTGACATCATCGCAGGCTTTGAGCAGCAACAAGCTCGCCAGGATTTGTCTGTGACTCACGCTCAGTCTACAATCTGTAAGGTGCCAGTTTACAGCACACAGTCAACAAACACTGGGCTTATATTATATGGCACAATGAAGGAACACATGGATGAGGCTACAAAGGGCCTGTGTGCCCATCTGCACATCGAAAATCTTTTCATTGGTTGAGTGTAGCTTCAGTGGGAGGAGACAAAAAAGATTTTGTAGAGGGAACGGGATTAAAGAATAAGTCTGGCATTATTAGGGATGTCACAATCAGGGTTTTTTTTGGCCCCACTCCAAATCCTTTAATATTGGGTATCTGCTGATCCAAAACTTATATTTACCTAACTGGTGATTAAATAATGTATCTGACACACTGAGACCCCCACCTTATTTTCTGCAAGCACCTTGATCATATGGACGAAGATTAACTTTGAAAGTGAGACTCCTGAAACGTGACCTATCACTCTGTTGGAGATGTTGGGAAGAAACATGCAACTCCATGCAACTGCTTGTTAAGCAATCTTCTGCAGAGTACCATCAAGGTAATTTAACGTAATTAACGTTAATTAGTGATCTTCCGCCACTGTTTGTCTTTTTACCCGGTGAAAGGGATGGGCTGCAAAACAGCAGCTAAAAATGAG
>NW_023339718.1:22064870-22065057 GCF_004916995.1 Morone saxatilis
GTTACCGTCGGAGCTCAGTAAATCCATGCGACCAAATCATTATTCACATTCATAGAGGTCTATGACACAGAGAAATAAAATATTAGGCTTTGATCGTTCTTATTAGCAAAATCAATTCATTGTCAGTGTTATTCTTTTAAGGTCCAGTGTGGACCAACATTTTGGAGGATCTTTTGGCAGAAATGGA
>NW_023339718.1:22065157-22070729 GCF_004916995.1 Morone saxatilis
TTCTGAGGATTTATTAGCAGTAATTGAATATAATATGCATAAATATATTTATTAGTGTATAATCACCTGAAAATAAGAATTGTTGTTTTTGTTACTTTAGAATGAGACATCTTTATCTACAGACACATTGGGTTGTCTTTCATGGAGGCTGTCATGTTTCTACAGTAGCCCAGAACAGACAAACCAAACACTGGCTCTAGATAGAGCCTTTCTCATTTTAAAGTGAGAGAGTTGCAATGCAGTGCTAGATACCACTAAATCCTACACACTAGTCCTTTAAAGGGTAAAACAAGAATGATACAATTATGTGTCAGCATTTTGTTCCCTGTTTATTTCAATAATTATGTAGTTAGATAGTCACTAAAGGGCTACCTGGTCAAATAAACAACACTGTAAATTAAATATGTAAAAGAAATAAATATATTATAATATTACAAAAAAGGACCCATTAAAATGTTTCTGTTTGTAGTACTCAAAGTGGATAGTCTTTCACTGTACAGAAGATTGTCGACAAACATGGCTTTTCTAAAACATGTATTCATCTCCATGAAAGGATTCTTACACTATGTGATTCTTTTTGTCTTGCAATTACTCAAGCAATGACTTTATTTCTGCCTCAGGAATAGCTTTGTCTCTGAGAAATCTTTGTAGAATTAGAACTCGGCTCTGAAACCCATTTTGTGATATGAAATTATTTTTAGCTTTTCATGCTGTTCATTGTAGCTCAGAATATGTGATTCCCACTCCCCACTGTATGTACTGAACCATCTGTTTGCATTATATCAGACATCCTGCCATCTCTTGGAATCTTGGGAAGTTGGTTGTATGTCTTAGTACCGAGACAGATTCCTACACATTTGCTTTTTGTAGTGATGAAAGTGGCAAATCTTTCAAAATAATTGTTTGATGTTAATTTTCATTTTCCTTTACTCTAAAATGATTTCTATCTTCATCCTGTCACAAACATCTCTTAATAGGGAAGTGACAGATTGTCTACGTATGTATATCCTCCTCCCACAAAAAACAGAAATTAGGGTAATTTGAGACTTACATATACAAGGCTAAATCATTTCCATGCAGAAAGGGGTTTTGATGATGTTTTGGCAATATAAGATTTAAACAGAACGAACCAAGATGACATAAAAACCCTCAGATGCTCAAAAATAATTTGTACAGATTGGTTGCAAGTGTTTTAACTGAATGTCAAGCTTCATAACTTCTTCTAATTTGCTACATAAGTAATCTGCTACTGTGCTTCAGTGCCAAGAGAGATGATTGAGCGGCTGTAATGATTTGTTCACATTCCACAGTTAGAAATCAAGAGCTGCAAAGCCTGGTTAAGTAACAGCAGTAAAACCACAGTGAGTGCTGCAGAGAGCAGATTTAGCTGTTTGGTACTTCAGAACGATAGTTTCATTTTCATCTTATTTATTGTTGTTCATGCTCATTGTTCCTGGTACGTCTCACAATATCGGATCTGTCTTTAGAGGTCCTGGTGTCCCTGTGCCAGATGTATGAGTAAATACTGTTGATGTTGTCACATTTGTCTCAGCAAGTTCCTGTACAGGTTATTATTCAGTCGGACAAATTACCATTGCAGAAAATCAGTTTCTTATTGCAGATTTTGATTACATACCCAATTCTTCTCAATGAGTGTTCATTTTCAGTTGTTTTTGTCATAGCCCTCGCAGCAACAGACTACAAAAAAGGGGCTCTTTTGCCACTTATTAAAGGCATGGAGTGGTTACAGATGGGTTTGTGTTGCGTGTGGTCAGCTGCATTCTGCCGTCTGGAGGCTGCATGACTGTTGTTGTCGCTGCTGTTGCTGTGGCTGCTGCTTGATAATGAGCCTCTGGCACTGAGCTGCTGTCAGTCTGGCAGACAGACAGGCCTTCGCCCTGGTCACTGCCGCCTCATGCCATCTGGGTCCCTGCACTGAGAGGGGAGGACAGGGACATGCCAATGGGAGGACACAGGATAAGGTCATACACACACTGGCCTACTGACTGGCTCACTGTTTGACTGACTGACTGACAGACTGGGTTTTGTGTCTCAAGGCTGGATTAGACAGGTTTAGGCAGGTCTGAGTGATTTAAAAAAAATGCCAAAATGCATCAGTGAATATGAAATCAGATATGTGGTGTCTGAGGTGTTACTCATGACACATAGATAGATCAAGAAGACTAAAGGTCAACAGCCATGCCAGCAGCTCTGTGAGGCTGTACTTAAGTGTCGTGGTGCTTTGAGCTAAATGCTAGGATTGAGCAGGTATTGGCTGGAACGAGTGTCCATAACAGGAGTACATGCTCTCAGTGGCAGTGCTGACGTGCTGATGTTTAACATGTACACCATTGTTTTATGTGTTAGCATGCTGATATTTGCTAATTAGTACAGCTGAGGCTGGCGGGAATGTCATTAGTTTTAGTCAAGTATTTGGTCATAAACTAAAGTACAACTGGACAAAGTCAAATGTTGACCTGATGATGGTGAAATGGGGAACATGAATGCGCATACTAAATTTCATGCCAGTACATCCAATAGTTGTCAACTGACTGACAGACACAAACTGCCGTTCCTAAGAATAAACACACAAACAGAGAATTATCTGTCATCCCTTTGTCTTCTTCTTCCTGTCTTTTTCTTTTTAGCCTGGTGGGTATGTTTTTTCTTAGGACAAGCCTGACAAACCAGTACATCTGAAAAACATCCTCTTCATCAAACTAACCCTAACCTCAGTAAGAAATAGAGCTCCCTGGATCATGAATGTTAAGGTTTGGTCTGGATTGCGTGCAGTCTACTGTATGGTGTAGAAAGTTAAAACATTAAACTGCAGAATTAGAGCAGGAGGGACCAATACAGCAAGCCATGTCCCACCGACTAATAGGGCTTTAAACAACTCCATCTGTGATAATCTACTAAGTTTGCACTAATGCGAACCATATGGAGCCATAAATCCTGGCTGAGATACTCAGCCTTATTTTGGACTGCATATTTGCTGACAACATACCACAGCATTGACAATACACTCTGCAGCAGAGCCCCTCCACATCCACACTTCTCAGATCATTGTGCAGCCATTCATGTAAACAGGCTTGTCCATGTAGAAGTACCGCACAAGGCACCAACGATCTGACTTCAGATCTGTCATTAAATGGGGCTCTCCCCCTAAAGCCGAACCCCCACCCCTGCTTAATTATGCATGTGGGCTGAGCAATCAGTCTCCCTGTACGGTACTGTACACTCTATCGTGCTTGCTTCCTAGAGCTTGGAAGCTGATTATGGAGCTTTGGCAGTCCAAGCACTTTGAATTATTTAAATCTCTGTTAAGCCCGCCATACATATATCAATGGAAGAAATGGATTAGGGGTTGACATGTTTTTCCTCTGGCTTTGCCCCCCACTTGCCTCTTCCTTCGAACCTGAAAAACACTCCACGCGAATCATATTTCAGTGCCTTTCAAGGAAATGGCAATTTTTCTAATTCCCTATTGAAACATGTTTCACAGTGGATGTTGCTCTTAGCCCTATTGGGGTTGAGATTACACTGCTGGATTAAGGATTGTTTTTTGTGTGTGTGTGTGTGCAGAATTCTCTGTCTCTAGAAAGGTCCAGTGAGAGATGTGGAGAGGGTTTTTGTGCTTCTATAAGGGCCCACCCTGGAGAACAGGACTTTTCCAAGGGAGGCCTTCATGTGGGTGGGCTGTGGAGAGGTGATGGATCCCCTTTTCACACAAACCCCTGGAGGAAAGCAGACAATCAATATCCTGCTGTCTGCCTCCAGTGCCAATAATGAAAACACGGTGGCGTAAAGAGATGAATAAATAAAGGGGGGCACTCTTTTTTACATTAGGGGCGGGATTGTACACAAAGCCGAGCAGATACTACATTTAGAAGGACTATAATAGTCTCTCTGTCTCTCAGCGGGACACTTGCTGCAAATTTATGTGTGCAGCTAACAGATTTGTTCACAGGGCAGAAAACAAGCAGTATTTATCCAGTGAAGTGCAAGCTGGCTCAGATTTGTATAAATGTTTCAATTAAGCTGTGTGAAAATCGATGCCGCAACATTTCTTCGCCGCTCTTTGTGTCTGCAGGTTCGCTGTGGTTGACAGCTGCAGCTTAGGTGTCAAGATCGGGTGTTAAATTTATAAATAGGTCTTTTTCCTGTCAATTGACATGAAATTACAGCTGGGGGTAATAGAACAGAGGAGCTGTCTGTCAGGTGGGAGAGACAGGGAGAAAGAGAGGCCAGAGGAGAGTAACGTGCGTATCAGGGTGGATGAGTGACAGGGTATGAGAGAAGCTCTTCAATCCACTCCCAGGCTGCCACAGAAATGAATTCACATCTCTTCAATTGCACCATTACTGGCTATAGAGCAAAGAGAAGGCTTTCTGTGCTTTTCATGCAGTCAAGGGAAACCTGAAGTGGGGCTTGCTGTGTTTTACTTTTCCTTAAGTGCTTCATAATGGTGATATTACTGTATGTCTGCTCAGTTCTATGACTACGCTAATCCTATAAGTGAGATATCCCTTTTGGCAGAGAAATTCTGGCAATCACTGAATTCACACACTTGCGCTCAGATCTGATTGCCAACAAAGAGACTCTACAGTTTCCTCAGTATTAGCACCCAAGTTTTCACCAGCCCCTGTCAAATGCTACTGTAGAAAGAATTGGAGCACACAGATAGCATTTGATAAGATTTTTAAACATTTCGATGTTCAGACATTTTTCACAAGAAATGTAAGATCTGTTTTTGCCAGGGGTCTACCTGACACCCACCCACACCCAACATTCAGAATCAAACAAAGTGTGAACACGCAGAAGTTATTTGGTCTCTGTCGCCTCCATTATAAGTACTCATTCCAGTATATAAAATTAAGTAATTTCTCTGACATCGTTGGCAGACTGCCCAAAGCCACTGATGGTTTTCTGTCCTTTAGTGCCACAGAGCTCTGACAAGTGACAGGTGATCTATGGCTGCTTGAAGGCTGGGATCTAAATCTGAAACGAGCTTAGCCGCAGCTCGCGAAATGAGAATTGATAATCGAATGATGCTGAATGAGGGGGCCTGTCAGTACATTGTAAGGGAGCTGACGGATTTAGTTAAGGGAGAAGGAAGGCATGGCGGATGAATTTTGGCAGGATAAAGAATTGCTCAGCGCAGAGAGAGAAGCTGATCCCCCTACAGCTATTTCAGATTTTCTTTGAGTATTTACATGTTGTTGGTGTTTTAGACGGATAACTGAAGGGGTACAGAGCATATTATGATCAGGTCTTTATAAAACACAACAGGACAGGTTAATTCTTTGTTAACCTAACCTCAAGGCCTGTCTGGTTTATAACTTATTAGTGACAGCAATGATAAAAGGAAGAGACACAGAGAGAGGAGAGTGACCGAGGTCACAACCATAATCCCCACCCTAACACTACCTTGGTTTCCTCTTACACTGTCTGTGATGCAGGAGTATTGATCTCAATTTACTGTATTCTGTAAAATGAACTGATTCATACCTACAGTTAATTAATGTTAAGTGAATGGAGCGAAGCTTGCGAGCTAGTTCAGGCAGTCAAC
>NW_023339718.1:22070754-22076434 GCF_004916995.1 Morone saxatilis
TTTTAGGCAGGTATAATACTATTATATATCATATTTACCATATTACACCTGCTAGTGTGGCTAAAAGGTCACCATAGAGATTTTGTCAGAACTCTGGTTATTTAGAAAAAGCTTCATAATTCCTCCAAATTCATGTTTTGTTTCATAAATGTGTTGTTACTTATGCTTTGGAGAAGGTTACATATAGATTCCAAGCTTACTTTCTATCAAACAGAACATATGTAATACATTTAAAATTGTAAGATAGTTAAACGAAAACCACAGTGCAATGTGTAATAAGTGTGTATTGCTGCCAGTGCTGTATACTGATTGTTCAATAAATCCATTGGGTTTGTAATTCCCAAGCTGGTCTAGAGGCTCCATTAGCCATTTAAGAGCTTTCTGCCAGTGTTGGCTGATGGCTGATTCAAGTCAATGTGTTGCTCTTAGATTAGCTCTGTCTTCAGACCGCCTATGCGGAAGGTGACTGTGGCTGAAAACAGAACCTAGGGATTGACCCCCTTATTGAACCCTCCACGTTATCCTCAGTGCCTGCCGCGATAAAAACCTGGCTGACACAATGGGATCCACACTGGACTTCCACACCGCCCCTGCAGTCTATCTCGTCTCTCTCACTGACTCTTTCTCTTCTGCCTACGCTCCAACCCCATGTTCTGATTCCAAGTCCTCAGTTGCTTTCAGCAGCCAGCGTAATTAAAATCTAAAGCCACATCATGAAACAGCACCACTGCCCCCCTGACTTGCCTGTTGGGCTGTCGTGTGTGTGGGGCTGGTGTGTGTAGTGGAGGCTGGGGGGGTAGGGGAGGGGGGTACCCGTCCGGGTAACCAGGGGGGGGCCCTGCTACCCAAATACACCCACAGATTTGGAGAAATGCTACTGTCTGCCTGCAAGAGCATTAAGCAGTGAATCTAAACTTTGTGTGATGTGTCCCATATGTGCTTGCACACCCTGTGAATATTTGCAGCTTGTGCGCTGCAATCTTGAACTAAGGCAGGGAGACTTCCTCTGGCGGGCGTGATTCCTCTGTGATTAACAGCAGTGCAGATGGTTTACAGCTGCCTTCTTACGAGGGAATTACACACCCTTAAATACTTTACAATGAGGCCAACGCAAAAACCCTTGCAGCTGTTCTGCGAACGGTCCCAGTGCCAACAAGTGAGACACGTTTGAAACCCCCGAGCCATTCTCAGAGCGTCATAGATCACAACCCACCGGTCAACATGCGCGCAGTCCCTTATTACACAAATAAAACATCGTCACATAAGGGTGATCATTCTAGAAAGTGGATTGCTAGGGAGCATGGTGTGCTTTTTAGCTGCTAAGCTGCGGGCCAACAGCAAGTAAACACTCTCACTCCTCCAATCAGTGGAAGTTTCAGTCAAGGAAAACACCCAGGAAAACGGACTTTGACTGAGCAGGAATCCCGGCGGCAGTCAACTTCATCTTCATAGCTTTTGGACGGTAAAATACCATTGAGGTGTATGGTGTTATGAGAAGTGCCTGTAGTATCATGGTCAGCTGTAACAAGGAAAGCAAAAGATTACAGGTGTGTGTGTGTGTGTAACTACCTAATTAGAATGAAATCTAAGAGGAGAGAGAAAAGACATATGTCAAAGTGAAAGTAAGAAATCTTGTTCTTCGCTGTTAAAAAGAAGCTAAAGAGATGTAGGAAGAGTAAACATTGCCTCTATCATTCATTTTTTATCACCAGCCTCTCTCCACGTATTGACATAATGTGCCGCCTAATGATGAGATATGCTCAGTGTAGAGACATCTGGGCAGCTCTACAGCGCACTAAATGTGAAGTGGATTGCTGTAGAGATTTGTCAGTAAACGCTTTTGGAATCAACACATTGATATTATATTGCAGCTTCTCATAAAAGAGTTACTAGATTTTTCAGAGTCTGTAAAGTCATTAAATCAAGCATCCAACTCTCCAAGCTGGCAAAAGTGGCCACAGCTGCGTTCAAATAGCAGTCTTGTTTCATCACTGCCTAATGCTGAGTTCACACTGTGGAGCTTTGTTTTTAGTGGCAGAACACATTCAAGCAGTTGTGACAAAAAGTGTTCCCCACTGCAGTTTTATTACACTGTGCTGCTGAAGACATAAATAAATTAACACGACTCTGTGAGGCTGTGCTTAGGCATAGTGGTGCTAACACCAGCATGCTTATAATGACAATGCTAACATGTTGATGTTTAGCCGCTATAATGTTGACCATATTGCTACAGTTATACACTGTTTAAAGTATTTTTTGCACACCATATTCTACTTGCATATGGTGTTTTTTTATTACATTTTTATTAATTTTTATATTTTCTATTATATCTTTATTATATTTTTATTTTATTATTTTTTATTGTATTTTTACTGCTGTCTATTTGCACTACATTCCCCTGTGCTGCTGTATCAAACTTGAGTTTCTCCAACAGGGGATCAATAAAGGAACATCTTATCTTATCTTAACATTTTCCAATTAGCACTAAACACAAAGTATAGCTGAGGCATGGGATGTAAATAGTTTTCCGTTACATGTCATAAAATAAATGATTAGACATAATCAAGCAGTCCATCTTGAGGGGAACAATGATGTCTTTACCAAATTGTATGGCAATCCATCCAATAGTTTTTGAGATTTGTTGATACGTTACTCCAAAACACAAATGCCAGCCACTACAGTCAGGGGATCCCCAAAATCATTATGATTCATCATTAGGGACCATAAATGTCTGTACAACCTTTAATGGCAGCCCATACAATAGTTGTCAATACAGTGTGTAGCCACAGTATATCAACCTCATAGTGAAAAGTCAGGGGGTCATTCAAGTCAGTTACGGCTATGTGGACACTGCAGGCACAAGTGGCCCAAATCAGATTTTTTTGCTCATGTCTGACCCAGATCTGTCTTTTCCTTGACAGTGCAAACAGCACAAATCACATAGAATCACATTTTTTTCAATACTCATTTGGGGCCTCAGCTTCTGGGGACCATGAATGTCCCCTGAAATGTCATTGCAATCCATCCAATAGTTGTAGATATTTCAGTCTAGACCAAAGTGGTGGCTGACTGACCAGCATTGACATCCCTAGCAAGACAGTGGTGGCTTGTTTATCTGCCTCCACCTCATGTTAATGTTCTTCAGAGAACAAAACAGTGAATAAGCAAAAGCTCCTGTTCTCCAGGGAGACAGGGTGTACCATTACTCTGAGGTATTCCTACTCCCTGCTTGACTTAAACCTCATTTGCAGTGTGAAATACATTTAATAGTGACTCCGGCATCTAAAGCATCTTAACGTTAAATAAAATACACAGTAAAATTATCCTGCAGGAGTTTTTATTGTACATAGTCCCAACTACTTCACATCCTGCAGTTTGCTGCTGTGGTTGAGTAACATCCCAGTGTGGGCTTTTTTTATGCCACAATGGGAACGTAGCGTAATATATACAAATGCAGCAGGAATGACCGCAGACCAAAATACACTTATTTTAATCTTGCAATACACAGTGTCCCAATGTACACAGTGCTGAGTACCGCTGGTGCTGAAAAATAGCACACTGTGGGCGTATTATAGCCACACTGGACCCATTGTGTATGAGCTGTATAAAACGTCAGCTCGAGATCCATTAAAATGCAGCTCGGCCTGCTGACCAGCCTGCTTTTAATTCACTGCAAAAGGGAACATGTGCTTAAACGTGCAGTGCGTGTCTCATCGCTTTTCTCACTCACTCTCAATCAGTGGAGTTTCCTGAACTCCCAGGCTGAATTACCAGGCAGAAAGACTGGCGGTGTCTCACTGAGGATGGCAGTCGGCGTGCGCTACAGAGGGTTTGTGAATAGATGCTTTGCTGCGTTCTGTCCCACTCTGCCATTAACTTAAGACTCTAATAGCTATTGTCGTTCTGTTCTGCACCCCCATGGCAGGTGCGAGGCCTAATAAACCTCACATGACTGATATGTGATTAGGATAATAACTGCACGTCAAAATGATTGCAAGGTACATCATTTCACTAGTTTAGGAATATTTTCATCTTAGTCGTGTAGTGAGTTTATTTTTGTGTGTTTTACCTCTTTGGGTGTTGGACTCTGGAAAAGGTACATTTTACAGCACAAGCTTTCTTGACTTAATCCAATAAATTCAAAGTCAGTTTCATTAAATCATCATTTGGAGGGCAGAAAAAAGGAGTCCAACAGAAATAGTTACAAAGAAAGAACTACTGGACCCTCCTCAGGTTTCCTCCTGTCTCTGGTTCTCACAAGTGGCGCTTCAAAGTTCACCTGCATTCTCTCTGCCAGTCTGCAGCTTTTTCTCTGGAAGAGCTGCGGGAAATACAGGCAGTGATGAATAACAAAGGAGTGGGAGAAGAGAGAGGGTCTTCTCAACACTCCTTTGGAGGGCTTATATGAAAACTTACAAAAGACTTCGTAGCCCACTCTATCTAATTTCTGCCATTAAATAACCACCTTGTTTTCCACCCGCTTAGCGACTAATTATTCCCTTGACAGTTCATAAATTGCGGGCTGGAATGAGCTTTGTATGTCATAAGAATCTAAGTATACTATTCAATGATGATTTTATCATGTCACGTATATGTAAACTTTTTTCACGCCTCCTTGGAAGGACTTTTGTCACCATGTGGTTAAATATGTTTGGTGTGCAATGTTAAACAAACAAGTTAAGGGAAAGGGAGTAGAGTTGATTAAAAGATCAACTGCAGAATGGTGTCAGAATCTGTGTTTCGTGTGTGTGGCTTGTGGAGGATGGTTGGAGGAAAAACATTGAGGATTCCCTGATAAAAAAATTGGCTGACATAGATAGATGTATAAACAGCCTTTACATACTCCATACTGTTGAGCCTATGAGGAGGAGCAAACGCACTCCCACTCAGACACCACACACACAGGATGCATGTGTGGCACACTTGGCAACACGAATATACGGGAGCAAAAATGCATTTAGCACATGGCATGGCGAAAGGGACAGTTATTACAAGCACTTGCATGAGGAAGAGAATACACACTCAGCTCGTTTCCATTATTTTTTTGATAAATTACTTGCGCCGTTCAAATAGAAAAAGCAAGCAAATGCTTGCTTTTATGGTTCACGATTTCCTACGTGTTCATCAGAAAAACACACACAATCACAAAATCATGTTGTGCACTCAGCCTTTTGAAATGAAAAGCCATTTGATTGCAATGGAGATGCATGTAAATATGCAACCAGGGACAACTAATAACTTTTATTTTGGGATATTAAACAGAGTATACTCATCCCCTGCTTAAACCCCTCCACCCTTCCACAACTGAACACAAACCAAGAGCAACGCATCCCCCCACCCACCCTCCCCTCCCCAGCCGGACTAAACCTGTGTGTTTATGCTAAATCATCATTTTCTTCTGATTAGCACAGCTCCCACAGGGAGCACCTGACCATGCATCCTTGCACTTAATAATTTTCTCTAGCTTTCTCGTCTTCACGGGTTACATGCTTCTGGAGAGCAGGGGTTGACAGGACCGGTGTCATCTGTGGCTTTTTAATGGAGATCACGTGATCCATGACACTTACAGGCCACTTCTTCAGTAAGACCATGTATACCGTGCCAAAAAGCCCATGAATGGATGAAGTGTTATATGAGTTTTGCTCAGTAGAAAGTCGTGTTTCCTGTTGTGTTTCCTTGA
>NW_023339718.1:22076459-22107357 GCF_004916995.1 Morone saxatilis
TATCTGCGGGGAGTGATGAGGTCGTAGCCTAGACGCCAAAATGTAAATATGCTATACTGCTTAATAAACATAGCAAACATGAGTTGGCTGACTGAAATGCAGCTTCTGAAAACTGAACCAAAATGTCTCAATTAACAATAATCATATAGCTAAAATGTGACCAAATCTAATGCACAATTTCGTTAAAAGCCTAAAAATAAACCACAATCAGGTGCCAAAATGAATTCTGCTTTCAGACCACTATCATTTCTTTTGTCATAATGGTGGATGTTTGTCTTATAATGTCCTCCCCATCTTTTTATTCCCTGCTGGTTGCAATGCAAATGAGCATGGTTGACGACACCCACGACTGTCTCATGTTGCATTACAACACTCAGAAGACACTCATGACTCATGACACACTGTGGATATTATGACTTCCAAGGTGATGTGATATGACAGCTCTTAGTGCTACAGATATTTTTGCTTTCCTTGGACCACGTCTCACAGTGCCTTTTTAGTGTCATACTAGCTGCACTGTAGAAAGTTTTGCAGTGGCCAGGGAATTAATTGGAAGCTGTGTGCGCAGCTTTGTGAAATCACATCTGAGCCTCGTAAAATCTCTCAAACTCCAGTTGAGAATGGAAACTGTATTGAAATATTGCTCGTGATAGTTGTGGGAGGCTTTCTCCCAAGTCTGTCAGAGTTCTGACCCCTCAATATCAGTTTCCTGGTTCTCAAACTCTTTTCTGGCAGGGAACCCCTCATTGAGGTCAGAAAATTCCCCTTGAAACTGTTTATACTGTGTTTGAAAGTTTACGGCAGTTTACAGGATCATGCAGAGCAGAAATCATGGTCCTTCTTTTAGCTGAAGACTTCTCATGTAGGCAGGCACTGTAGTGCTGTAGTTTGTGCAGTCCAAAAGCAGCTGGAAGCAGTTATCCATTTCACAATTTCAGTCAGATATAATTACATTTATCTTGTTTAGTTTGGGATTTTGAGGGTTTACATTTTTAAAGGACTCTAGTTAAGTCTGTTGATGTTGATGTATCGCTTAAATCAAGATTTTTGAAATCTTTCTGCAATTTGAATGCTTACTTTTTGTCTAAGGAAATATAAGCTACAGTATAATGAAACTAAAGCTATTGTGTATCATGTGATATTCCAAAAGAAGAGAGAACCATTATGGGACATTCTTGTGGAAACCTTGTTTTTAAGCCTGGGCGGTGTTTCCCATGGCAGGGGTTGACTGACAGTTGAGAGCCAGTGTCATTACACGCAGTCAACCTCTATGGTGCAATACTGACTGCATTACTCAAAGCTCTGTATATCCTGTTAAAGTGCTGTTAAATTTGTGCCATTTGCACTTCTTGGTGGTTTGGACACAAGTGTTTAGCTTGAAGCCTGGCAAGATGAATTCTTTACTAATTAATTTACTTCTGAAGGACAACTATAAGTGATACCTGCAGAAAGCCGGGATAATATGACTTTAAGATTTGACTAATATCATTTAGCTATAACCACAAAGACTAAAGAACATGGCAGTGCAGTCATACTGCTCATCGAGCCCTTTCAAACACAGCTCTAGGGCAAAACCTCTGTAGTATTATCACTTGTTTTATTTCAGCTTGAAGTGTTAAGAGTATGCAGTGTCCTCCTAAACATTACCAATATTACAGCTATTTCAATGATAACAATTGCAAAGCTCTCAAGCGCGTGTAGCAATTCAAAGAAGTGGTATAAAAGAAGAAAAAAAAGCAGTAATTGTGCAGAACTTTTTCCTGGATAGATAAGAGTAAAATGATAAACTGAGTCTTTATTAAAACCTGTAAGTGAGGCCATAGATTAATATTATAGATATAATCTTCATATGAGGTGTTACCCGAGATAGTTATAATGTTCACTGCGGTGATGTTCAGTGCCATTATCTTCCCCATCATTCCCCTTCCCTGAAGTACCTGCCCTTATCAGACGGCTGGAAACAGTCCTGTCCTCCTCTGCAGTGTCGTTAACAGCACCCCTGTGAACGTCCGATCAATCCACCAGGGCTAGGAGGCTATCCCTGCTAATGGCTAATGAAAGGTGTAATTACAGCAGGTCAGCTGAGGCATTCAGACACAGAGGAGAGAGACAGTGACGAGTTCATTTAGATCATTAGAGCTGAAAAGTGTCTGCCTCGTTAGACTGCAAGTCACCCGCATTATCCTGATGATCTTCCTTTGTTTCTATTAGACTGAGTGGGTGGCATTTGATGGTGCAGTACATTGTAGAATTATGAGTGGAGAAAGGTTAGTTGATTTAATTAAAGTGAGTCTAGAGTGGAACAGAATTGAAAAGAAGAGAATTGAAATAAATTTAGGCGTCACAATGATCCCAGGAGTATCCTTTTTTATTCCCTACATTACTATAATTTCACTTTTTTACCACAGCCTGAAAAAGTGCATTTATCTCTAATGAATGTTTTTCACTGCTCATCCCTTGATACACATGGCACACGGCACATGGCATTCAAGCCTTCACGTAATTGCTCATATTTGTCTCTTCACACAATGTCTTCAAAAAGGGCTGCACTTTGCAGCAATTTCAAACAGCGCTAATAGCAGGAACACCTTGCCTCTGAGGGCCCCTGGAAATAGACCTGCAGCTTTATTTTTAGATGGCTATAAATACCTCCAGCTAATTCATTTCAGCTCTCTAGGCACCTAGCAGGGCCTCTCAATTATGGATGAGGGGAAAGTCATTGGATTCTCTGCGATGAGAGGAAGCTGATGGTAGTGACAGGACGCTCTCTGCAGACGCATGACAAACAGGCAGACAGCTGAAGGACGGGCAAGAGGATGAGAGGAGATCTGTGGCGCAGCCTGAATTATGTTTAGATAATTATTAACTGAATAATAATAAACTGTCCAAATTAAAGGTGCAGAAGGTAACTTTTAGAAAAATATATTTTTTGTCATATTCGCTGAAACTTTCCCAATATCCTGACAGTAGTACTTGAGACAGATAATATGTGAAACGAATCAGATTCCTCTGTCTCCTCCTAGTGCTCTTAATGGCATTTGCAAGAATCCAGACAAGAAAGGTAGTTGATAGTCGTCAAATACAGACACTGACCTGGGGAATAAGATTCAACAATCAACTCTTTCTCAGACATTTTTATAAAAGTAATCTACTGCAGCTTTAGGCAGTTGGTTTTTAAAATTAGGACAATGCTACTATGCACATACGATACAAGGACAGCAAGAGAGACAGTGTAAGAAATTAAATGGACAATAGCCAGGATTGTCTATGAGCGGGTCAAATGGGCCCATTAGTATTTTTCAGGGGGTCACTGCTCCATCCAAAGGGGAATATAGACAGTACTGTGACAACTGTACACTAAAACTAAACAAAATATATATATATATTAGACATATTATATTACACATGTAACATTTTAATATGTACACTAAAGAATTGAGAATTTTTATCATAAAATTATACATGAAAAATAGGGTGGGAAAGTGCTCAGGGCTGAATTGTGCCACTAGCTAATATTTAATAAACATTTCATTTATAGTCAACTTTAATGTTTATTTGTAATCTAGAAAACCGACCAACTAAGTGTAGTTCACAGTTACCCATCATTCATTATTCAAATCATAATGTTAAAAAGCAGCATTATATTTAGAGATGACTATGTCAAACTGCTGCAAGGTCACATCTGAAAATTAAAATGCAAGACATCAGATCTAACAAGTGCTAACAATCGTCCCTTTGTATGCTGAGCTACTGTTAGCTAATGGTATTATTTCATAGCCAGAACAAGCTGCTGCTCAGCTCTAAATGTCTGTAGTGCCCTACTAAGGACATTTTAAATATTAAGATTATTTAAGTATTTTAAGTATAAATGAGGTATTCCTATTATATACTACCAGAGTTGGCTGTTGGTCAGTTCCCGAAAGCTATCTAGCTATAGCATACCAAAAATGATTTTGGGACAATTGGGCACATGGAAGTTGTGGTGACAGAACATTTTAATTTCTGCCGGGGTCAGTGGTACACTCTGGCTCAAACCCTCACTCTATACACCATATATCTTTATGGCCTACAGTGATCTGCAGACACGGCTGCAGTCTGGTTGTATCCGTAGATAAAGGTGTACTGCGAGGCTAAAGGGCATTTTCCTTGTGCACCATGACTAGCTGCTGGGTGTCATTATGTATGTCACAATATCAGATATAGACATTTTTATTACGCATGCCAGCTCCTTTTCCTGATATCATGTAACAACAAAGCGTGTAGCTTGTTGCATTCATTCTTTTGATGAATATTTAAGCCTCCAGACTTCACAGAGCAGTTTTATGGTTCTCTAACTTCAAACCAAATCAGAGGAGGGTTATATTTATTGTATATTCACTTTCATCTCCTCTGCTTTATGAGGAATACAAAGGCAAAGACTATGGAAAGCTAACTACAGAATAGCGCTGATTCTCTCCCTCCTGGGAAAGAGTTGGCTGCAGATGAACCATGTTACATTTTTCAGAAAGACTAAATCCCTCTGCACAGTTTCTCAGCTGGGCTCCTCTTGGTCCGCCACCAACATATTCATTACTCTTGTGAGTGACAAGGAGAGCATGCGGGTAAATTGGGTTTAGCTCCTGACCTTTGGGGTTTGATTAATGGGCCCTCTGTTCTGCAGCTCTATAGCAGTGGTCCAGGGAGCTGCTGGGTGTTGAAGGGGTGAAGTGACAGGCGAAGAAACCCGGCACAAACCCATACATCCTCCATCCAGTTATTCATCTCGAACTGAAAGGGCCGGACCTAGTCAAGGGCTACCAACTCGTTCTGAAGGATTGCTTCTGCCTTTGGAATTCATCAAACTGGCCAACAAGGCTTTGGTAGTATTTTTATACACCTATCTCAGCTTGTAATCCGTGACAGCATGTTTCAGAATGATTATTTCCTTGCACAATTCAGTTTTTTTTGAGTGACAAATTGAATAATAGACCATAGTGGCAGCCCAAGCGTTTTGATGGACAGATTATTTTTACATTACGTATTGTAGGCTTGATAGCCATTTAGAATGCTGTTGTTTATGGTGGTGGGTTTTTTTTTCCTCTCAGGATGTTCAGGGACACCCAGACATCAGAGTTTGACTGGCGCAAAAAATGTGATTAGCCATGGTCCAATTTTCAAATCGAATTCACCTGACAGCATAAAACGGAAAAAGGCAGCGGGCCTCCTTAAATAACCCTGCTTGGCTTCAAATTGTATCTGCCACACATGAGGAATCAGAGACCAAGAGCCAAGATAATCAGGTTTGCTTCCTCTGCTCTCCTATTATGACAAATTAAAGAGGTCTGGAAGCCACATTTTTCCGAGCAGCGGGTTCTTAGCTTGTCATTAGCTAACAGACTGACAAATTGATTAGTATTGATTGCTGCCAAAGCCTTGCAGCAGCCTGCCTTGTCTGTGGTATTCTACAAGGACCTGCAGGAAAGGTCATAACATATTCAGAGCAGACTAAAGGATTTTATGTGGCTTTGGGGCCAAGAGGGACAATCTGAGTAAAGATGTCACGGACTATTGGCCAAAGCAGTAAGTGAGAAAAAGAAGCATCATTTAAGCATCAAGTACAACAGATGTACCTAAAATTCTCTATTGATGCATTCATTCCAAACAGCTTATTGTATGTACTAACGATTTTGTAGATTTTGTAGATTTTGTTACTGTAGTCTATACTGTACTTGCAGTCTCTTCTTTGGTAATCATTTATACTTGTAACTATTATACTGCAACTTAATCTCGCAGGATGGGGAAAAAAACTTGGTGGCCACAGGGGGCCAACTACATGGAATATTTGGTGGCCACAGAGTAACGTTTTGTGGCCACGGGCCATTGTGAATGTTGAACCACGATGGATGCTTTAATTTCTTCCTCATAAAATGTCGATGAGATTTTTTGTTAACTAACAATTTGGTTTACACGAAACACATCGAGCGAGACACAAGAACCCGAACGCATAATGAGAAGCAACCATCTAGTCAGGTGCACGCGTCTGATTAGCACACTAGCAAATGTGTGTTTGAGCCTTGTACATTAACATCAACATCATGTGCCGTGCCTCCTGCTTGGGTGAACTGCTTCTTCTCTATCTACTAAGACATTGGAGTGAAGATTTGGTCTTGACACGAGTCATTTCTTTTCAGCCTGTTGCCTTTTAAAAGCATTACTGTGATCAGTGGTGTGTTGGTTGGTGGGAATGCTGTGGCTTATATCCTAATGCCTCTACCCCTCCTCCCCAATATGTGTTGTCATGCTGCCTCAAATTTTGCTTTATTTGAATATTTCCATTTCATACTACTTTCAACTTCTGCTCCACTACACTGAAAATATTCTGCTATTTACTCCACAACATTTATTTGGCATGCAGCTTTAGTTACTTTGCAGATTCAGATTAAACAGACTCACAATAAACCTACATAAACAATGTCTGTAAAGGAGTAGGAAGAAGTGAATACTTATGAAGTCCAACCCCCTTTTTTATAATTCATTAATTCATTAATTTCAAGCATGAATATTCCACCCCCAGTGTTCACCATCAACAACTCAGTTAAATCAAACAAAAGTAAAACATTCACAGCACAGCAGGAGCAGATAATCAGAATTAAACAAACATAACAAAACAAAATCAACCCACACATCCTGTCCGCCGTCTTACTGTGCCAGTTCCCCTCCCGATCATCCTTACCAGATCCATTCAGTATATATATATATTTTTAAATTCCTTTAAGCTTGTTTAAAGTCTTACATGTTACTTTTTTTTTTTTATCACAGTTGTTCCGCAAAGTAATCCTTTCATTGTAATAAAGTTTAGCATTAGTGTTTACTTATTGCCTTTTGAACAAATTCCTCTCAAATCATGTGGACTTGTTTTATTTGGAACAGCTTTTGGATACTACTAATAACCTACTTTTTGCCTTGTAAATGATGTAGAAGTGCACCAAATCTTTAGATTGTGCTGCTTTTAATTTGGTTTTCTATAAGTGGTTATTTTTTGAAAGATGGAGATTGGATTGGTGGGTGTTTTTGTATTTTGCCCACACCTCCACTCGCTGTTGTTACTATAACTAAATGTATATGTTATACAGGCACACACTCTAATTCTTTAGTGTGTTCCCCTCATAGCCTAGTGTTTTTAACCTTACTCATCCATTTCACCCCACGCCATGGAACTTGCAGATTATGGAACAACAGCAAGAGAAAGCAGTTTTGTAGTGAATGTAACATAAATGCCTGCAGCCTCCCTCTGCTATATGTGCGCTGATACATAAATCTTGCTATCTTAAGGTAGTTATACAGTAAATCCACTTTCCCAGAGGTGGGTATACACCATATACCTTCACACCTTAATACTGCACTGTACACCACAGCAGTCTTTTCTTCATCTGGCTATTATGTTGCGTGCATTTTATGATGTCCCTGCTGTAGTTCAGGTTACAACCAGAGTTGTGCTTCAGTCCATATCACATAGAAATGACAACTACATCTGGCTGTTTGTAGAAGGTATCGACATGCATTGTAACAATATAAACCACATCCAGTGATGCCAGTTGTGGTATTCTGTCAGCCTCCTAAGATTCAATTCTTACTAAGTTCTTGGAAATTAGATGATCCTAACAGATTTATGGAGGAACAATCCTCCTGTCTGACAAATTACAAGACAATTATTTGTTGTCCAGTGGGAAATGTAGCAATACATTCGGACAACACATTCTGCAGTAAACAGCAAAAATAGCCGCCTGCGCTGGCTTGTTGCAGGTGCAGCTTTCATTGAGCTGATGATGAGGTTCGCTGGGCAGGTTAAAAAAACGAGTGAGGCATTTTGGACCAGGTTGGGCTTCTGTTTTTTTTGTTCCCCCTCTCCCAGGTTGTCATGGTAACAGCAGCAGCAGGGCATTTTAGGACGCCGTCTCTGGACAGAAAAGCATCTCGAGGGCTCAGTGTAATGCAAGAGCCCAGAATGGGAATATTGAGACACACAGAAGGAAGTGGAGGGCCACAGGGTGAAGTGAGGCTAAACTACCTGTGAATGGCCATTTTCTGCCATCATTACCATTTACAGCACACACTGTGAGTTTTATGAGAGGGCAATCATAGCATGTGTTGCCCTGTTTGTGTATTTGTCTATGTGTGTAAGAGAGCTACGGAGAGAGCCAGTCAAGGAAATAATAATGACAAGAGAACAGATCATTAAATTCAAGATTAAAATTGATACTCAATGCTGTTACGCTAAATTAGCAGTAATGGAAACCTCAAAACTTGTTTTACCAGTTATGACCAAAAATGTTCTTCTGTTTTTTGGAATTATTATTATTTATTTATTCAATTCACTTTCAGCTTATTTTGAAAATACATAGCCAGCCAAGTATTTAACCCAAGAGTTCCCCAGACCTGGATTATGCCAGATAGAAATTCTGGGCTAAGTGATACAGTAAGAGAAAATTCTGGTGCTCACCTTATTCCTCAGATAAATTTCCAATTATGAACTAAAAAGCCCCAGATGCATGTAAAAACCCTTTTTCCATCTCATATATCTCATTTTACATGTTTAAGTTTTTACATTTGTAATTTTATATTTCTTCTGGACCATTTATCTTAGTATCAAGGGATGATTCTGCCTGGAATACATATTTTGTTTATTTTTACTTGGCCAACACAGCAAGTTTAGTTGCAGACAGAATAATAATAAAAAAGAGCAAAATCTTCCTCTACGAAGTTTTAGAAAAATGTATTGGGTGAATGAATGAATAAATAAATAAAAGAAGTACAGCATACACAATTTCAAACAATGGCGAAAGACCAGAAATAGAAAAACAGCTAAAGCATCTTCCATTGTTGAGAACTAAATTCATCCATCACTGACAGAAACACTTACAATGTCGTACTGGAAAAATCTGAGTAAATACTAATTAACCATCTAGCTTGCTTTTTCTCCCAAGGCTTTTTACACAAAGTTGGCAAACTTAAACATATGACAATTAAACAGCCGTTCCAATTTTTGTATGTTGTATGTTTTATATTTTGTAGATTAATTTCATGGAAGATTATCTCTCAAGTTGTCATAATTTGTACAGTACGAAAGAAAATGGGACTCACTTTCTACTTCACCCAAATCACACAGTTCACCAAGCGGTTCTCCTCTATGCAACTAAAGATCTTTTGCTTCTAAATGAATAAGCTGTAACATATAATTCAGGGCCAAACTTTAGTTTGATATGCACATGTCCTTCATCTTGGCTTTGACGGAATGTTTTTGACACATTTTTCTTTAAATCTCAATTAAAACTTATTTTAAATAAAGATAACATTAGAACACAATTTCTGTAGATATACACCCTATCCATCTCCTCAAATTTTGGGAGTAGTTAAAAATCAGTAGAGCACTACAGTAACTACACTAAGAGGGTAAACAGGGTGAACCACATTACGCTGATGTGAGCTTTTCATTTAGCTTAAAGCAACACTGTGCCTAACAACAATCTCACTAGTGTAGCTTGTGTAGACTCTTGGGCACAAAACAGTCAGATTTTATAGATTCCCCAGCCATGAATGGAACATAAAATATCTGTTAAGTGTTAAATGTAAATATCCAAGGTTGTTTAACTTAGGTAAGGTATTTTATATGACATTTACTTAAGGGAGACATTATGACATTTACTTCAGAGAGTTTCATGATTTCACATCTCCGGAGTCGGATGAAAAGGTGCTCTAAAAAGTCCCTGGAGTTCAAGTGTTTCAAGAGCAGTTTTCGTGTCAAAGATTCGATTATTTGTGCTGTATCACCTGCTGCATAAACCATGTCAAAACCTTGTCATCAGGTGCTGGTGTGTCCTGTACTACTTTTTATTACATGAGCAGATCCTATTCAAATTGTTACAGGCCTCCCTTTATAGAAAAATGTTGATCAACTCGACTTCGACTTAATTCCATCTCCAATATAACACACAATTGTTTGTGCTGTCAATGATTGTCAGCGCAACCTGAAACTTGTGGAGATGGCCGTATCCTCTTGAGGTGTCAGAAACTGACTCTCTCTCATTGTCCCAGTGATTTGCTGCCAAATTCTATTTAGCTGCAAGTCAGATATTACTGAACCTGTTCCTGCATTCAGCAACTGTTCTCCACCAGAGCCACACTGTGACTAAAAGAGTAATCTTTCCTTTAAAAAAGCAAGGAAGAGTGATTTGATAGGTCATGATTGAAGCCAGGCCTCCCACAGGGATAATGTATTCTTCCTTGTTTTCAACTGCACTTCTGATCTCTAAATAGCTCAAAACCACAGCACCGAGCACTGTTTGCTCTTGCTATGCATCACTGATAATGGAAATACACACCCCAGTGTCAGAAAGTGACCACCAACAGAGGAGGACATCCCAATTGAATCTGAAATCAGAGCTATAACAGTTCTACCATAGTATGAGCAGTTTTTGATTTTCAGTATGCTTGTCTTTAACAATCATTATGAAGCTTTTAGTAACCACTCTAAAGTTCATGATCATTGATCATAAAGCATTAATCATGTTGGAACTCTATAATTCCTCCAATAGACTTTAATGCAGCGGGATAAAGAGATAAATCATTCTACAAATTGCTGTTAAACCCTTAGAGGAGATTATCCTTGTAAATCTGTCACCCATAATGCCATCAGTATTCTCGGCTTGTTCTCAAACCACATCATAATAGCAAACACAAGTAATCCTAAAACAGAAAGGAAGAGTCTGTTAATCCCTATAATCACAATATTTACTGAGAAATTACAGCATGCGGAAATTGAAGATCTGAAGTGCGTACCATTCTTGTCCATAGGAACCACTCACACTGTCTTTTGCTGCACATAAGGTACGATAATGTAATCTCATTAACAGCATCAACTAATAGAAAATAGCAAAGCAGAATATAGGAGTATGAAATATATACATACATAATATACATAAAGCATGTGCTGTACTTAGAAAGGATGTAATAAAGAAAACACATTGGAAAACATAAGAGACTGAGAAACTGACCTTAAAGCTTGTTCTATAAGGAAAACCCAGTTAACATTGAGTTTATATTTGTTCTTTCTTTGAAATTGTTCATCTCAGTATTAATTTGACAAATGGAACAAGTCTCTGCTGAGCTGAACAGCAGATATTGTAGTGATGATGTCATTTAGAGACTAATCTGGGAGCTGCTAGAGAGACAGTTATGATGGAAAAACTTTCAGCAGCCGTGGTGATTTTAGTGGCATGTGGGGACAGTTTCTGATTCACAGCTGAACGCCTGACATTCAAATAAAACCCATTTGACTGTAATACCTCAAACTAAAAATTTCACAAGCACACTGAGTCAGTCACTAATTCAGCGCTGGTGGAGAAACTCCAGAAAGTGTCATCTGATAACATCATCATTCCAACTGTCCCTTTTAGAAAGAAAGCTTTCCATCTTTGTACATATTAACTTTACTGTCCAAACTCATTGAAGTAGAACAATTTTGTCACGGTTCTGTAATATTAGATTTTCCTTTCAAACTCACCACATTGGTTTTATCCCACAGACTTGCAGGAAAAACAACTGTAAAGAGTGAGCATGAAACAGTGAGGCAGAGGCAGAACAGTTTACAGCAACCCACAGAAGGGCCACTGTAAATGGTGTGGAACTAGGAAATAGGAAGATGTTCACAATATCACAGAGGTCAGCATGACCACAGAGGGGAGGAAACCCCTGCAGGGCAGACACAGGGGCTAACACTGTAACAGCTGCATCTAGTGTGTGTGCGTGTGTGTGTGTGTGTGTGTTTAAATCATTATACTGGTGTATAATTTTTACTTTATTACCACCAAAGCCTGGCATAACTATAAAAATGTAGCCTTGCATGGCCAAACTATAACTGGAGACTTGAGAAATATGGGTAAAATCACATAGTAGTAGAAATGTAGACATTTTGACTGTCATAGTAAGAAAAGGTGAAACAGCTGTTATTATTCCAATGTCCCAGTAAGCTGTTACAGTATACCAGCATGCACAATACTAGGACTCTGAAACTGAAGCAGAATATGAAGCATGGCATTTTGCCATCATTCATTTAATTATTTATTACATCTGCTTTTCCTATTGTGTCACGTAAAAATGCCTATTGTGCATCAAATAATCAAACCAAAACATAATAACAAATTTTGTTGGGACAAGAGGATCTTTCATTTGGACAACAGAATAAAAAAAAACTGTGACCATATTATCACAATATAATTCCATTAAACATACATTCACAAATACAAATTATCTCAGTTTGTTTGGTGGATAAAGTGGACACGACCACACTGGCATGTTTTTTTCTCAGTACTATGGTTCACTTCACGGACCCAGAAACTCTGTCCACTAATTATATACTAGTGGTGTGCATGTGTGTCTGCTCCCTCTCCTTGTGTGCAATTATGATGCGAAAACGAGTGGAGGACCCTAGTATGTAAAAACTAGGCATTAGCTTTAAAGTATTGACAAAGTTTTTGTCAGGGTTTAGCAGTCTGAAAGACTGTGGATCCCCTCAACCTTCAGAAAACCACCAAACCTGGCTTTACTTGATTCTGAAGGTTCATTTGGGTCTTTTCTAAAACTAGTCGTATTAAATTTAATGTGTAAAACTGATCTTCTTTGCTCGCTGTTGAACTCCCACTGTTGTTGATGCTACAGCCAGGTACTCCATATGCTGCAGAACAACAGAGTACTGGCCTTCATCAGCGGTGAGGTCCTTGTCTTATCCATGCCACAGCAACACTTTGGCTCTGTGGACATGAGGGATCCAAGTTTCCTTTACACTATACAGTCGCTAGACTTGCTAGACAATAGAGCTCTAGAGATTTTCTGCTGAAGTTATACGTCTTCCAAATCATCGTACACAACAGACGCTTGTTGCTCTTTTTTTGAATGGTCAGCATTGCCAGCTTTAGTCTGTGCAAGAAAGAAAAACAGATACTTTAGTTACAAAGCTACGTGGCATTGAATGGCACTGGCATGTGCTTGTAGTTAATGTTCCTGTTTGTTTAGGTCTAAATAAAACACTGGTTTCAACACTGTGACCTTTTCCGTCTTTAGGAAAGACAGCATAGCCTGGCAAGATGCTGTGAGCTGAACACTGACACCTTGCTTCCCCCTCGGGGGTTACAGAGCTGCCAGTCAAGCAGACTGATGTAGGGACATTGACTGTATAAACTTCAAAGACAAACCGGCATTCTGCAACAGTAGGAGAGTCAATCACACCTGCCTCCAGTTCTCTACATACACTCAGACTGAAAGAGAAACAGAACAGACAGCAGAGGGGCAGGGAAACACGAACACGCAGACTAACATGCTAACCACAGACTGCTGATCAGTTTACAAGTATTGGATATGAATTTAAAATTTGATATGGGCTGAGGAGAGTCATCCACCTTCTTCATAATAGATAGGCTGTGTTGTGTTTGGTTCCATAACTGATCAACACAGACTGTTTGTCTATGGTAATCCTGAACCTAAATTGATCATCTGATTGCTTCTTCAGTGGTTTTTCTGCCCTGAAAAGAATAAGTCAGCTAGATATTTTGGGTTTTTTCTTTTCAAAACAACAATGACAATTTTGAGCTTTTATAGTGTTAAGGCAATAAATTATTGTTTGTTCTAATTGTAGCGTTAAAGATAATTGAACGGTTTATCACCTTGGAAACACTAATAGGCTCCAAACTGTCGGGATGCACTGTTTTTGGGTTGTCTGTCTATCCAAGGAAATTTTCCTCTCAAGAGAATTTCTTCAAACTTGGCACAAACATCACAAAACATGCTTTGGGCCATAACTTTGATGATCATATATTAATGACCGCATCTGGCATTTGGTTGGAAAATGAATTGGTGACACTTTTGACTCAAAGGTCAGAGGTCATAGTGACCTCAAAATGACCTTGAACAGCACATTTTTGGTCATAACACAAGAACTGATTCTGTAATTATCACAAGATTTCACTGCGTGACTCTCATCTATCCATCTGCCTCATTCTGAATCTGAAGCATCATCAGAATCACATGACTGCACACAATGTATTGGAGTGTGCCTAGCTAATCATGGTCCTGTGAGTGAGCTCATTGAGAAGCCTAACATCTAAAACTGCCTGGAGAAAGAAAAATCCATCATTACATAGTAAAAGTACATGTGTATCTGTTTAGCCAATACATCTATAACAATACATTATTAATCAATTCAATATACTGGAAAAAGAAATACACTTTATAGCTTTTTAGATAATTTCTTCATGGTCATATATATAATATTATGTGTCTGGACAGACATGGATGTAAACTGCAACTTGACTGGTTGTTTGAGGCATACGACTATGTGGGGCGGTAATTCTGTTTTATTTATTTATTTATTTTTGGACATTTAGACTTTTAGAACTTTAGATATTTGTTGTATGAAAGTGAAATTTGGGTTGCTAGTGGTGGCAGAAAAAGGTCACCAAGCACACTGAGATTCATCCTCTGGGACTATCCACAGTCGATTACATGGGAATCATATATAGTGAAAACTGATGGTGGTGCTAGACCAGAGGTCAGGTGGTCATTAATGTCATAATCACGTTGTGGAGACCATAAATGTTCATACACAATATTATGGCAATCTTGCCAGTATTTGGCTAGATATCTTGCTTTGGATACAATTATTGGACGAATACGATGGACTGACCGTAAATAACTGGTGTCCTTTGGCCATGTTCAGAAGGACAACAGTACTTCTTAGGCCCTGCGTTGACACAGTGAGGGTGTCAATGCAGATAGTTCTGCAAAAAGTTAAAACAGTCAGCATTTATATTGAATATGTGCAAGAATACCTTTGTGGTAGATAACTTTTTCTTGAAACGTGAAGGCTGTAGATGGACAGGTAGGCAGTATTCTCACACATAAATTCACATAGGACATCTGGCAGTCATAGAGTGTGATGAACAGGTACACGTGCCAGCCATCCTGCCAGAGAAGAGCAGTCTCACTGTGGATAAATAAATGAAAGTCCACAGAGACTTTCCAAGGTCACCCAGAGAACTCAGTCTGTGTCACAGCTTTAAACCGAGACCAGCTGCTGCTGCTTGGGCCATATCTGGACCAAACACTGCCTACAATACAAGCTGCCAACCAGGCACTGTGTGTGTGTGTGTGTGTGTGTCTTTTTTCTTTTTCCACAGCTAAATAAACAAATCTGTAGAGTCAGTTCCCAGACTCATTAGCTCCAGTCCTATTGGTCTCCGTGGGTCAGCAGCTATTATCTCAGTGGCTCGTTGGTAATTTGTATAGCACATACTGTATGTGCCTAGTTTAAAAAAAATAGAGGCACAGAAAGCAGTTGAGGGCATACTTACAAATTATTAATAAACACTGAACCAGCATTTTGCAAGTCATGTTTGAATGCTTGAAAATATTGAGTCAGCACTGCCCTGTATTTACTGTAGATGGATGTGTGTAAGTGAAAGATAGTCTGCCCTCCTCACAGCTTACGGCTGCCTGTTTCTTTTAACCACCATTAAAATCTGTTGAATTTATTTAACTTCTTCTGACTGACTGACTGACAATAGACTGATTGAGACATCCCTGCTTCTTTTTTTTTTTTTACCATAGACCTCATACACTGATTTCCAACGCCTGAAAAACCAAAAACACTGCATAATTTTGGCTCAGTTAACCTTTATTGTTCATTCCAATCAAATTAGCCTCGTAGGCTTTTTTTTTTTTTTTCATAATTAGCCCTCATTTCCATATGGGCTAGGGGCTGATCTCGCACCGAACGACACTTGTGAAAGGAATGTATCAAGGAGAGAAGCGCCACAGCCTCTGGCAATTAGCGAGGACCCTTCTGCTGCTCTGGATGGGAATGTTATGACAGCACTTGATGAGACATTGCCACCACACAGAGCTATTCACCAGTGAGACACGTCCCTGTGGGCATGTATACCACCAAGACAATCAACTGGGGGCTAATTTTCCTTATTTATCATCAGCACAACAGTTGCGGGTCTGAGAGTGCGCGGTCTTCCTCGGGGGATTAGTGGTTGCAACTGAAGTAATACAAAAACATCAGCATCAATTAGCCCCGCTCTCCCCTCTGCTCTGTAGCCGCATCTCCAGAAGTGAAATGGAGCAGGTGATCCAGTTTGCGTGTTTCTGTGCATGCGCGTGTGTGTTAGCACGCATGCTTAAACGTCCACCTGCCTTGCAACAAGCCCCTCTCTCGGCAAGGCCATACTAAGGGGGCGTGCAGAAACACACATACTATGTCTGGTTTAATCCAAAACGGCACATCGACCCAAATGGCCGTGTTTTTGTTTCCCCGCGGCCCTCTTTGATGTTAATGTCCCTGTGAATTATTTATCTGTGTGTTCTCTTTGCCTTCTCCTCATTCTCTCTGAAGGAATAAATCAAAAGAGCGAGGCACACACAGAGAGCAGACAGGAGGATTTATCACGGGGAGTATTGTTTACCGCGCTGACCTCCAGGCCCTGCTATATACACATATCTGTGCTTTGCAATCAAACAACCGCCTCTCCTCACGGGGCTGAAACAGACACACAACACACACACACACTGCGCTGCTTTCTTGGTGATTAAAAAGAAAGGATTTCTATTGTTTTTGCCTTGGGCTCTTATTTCCGCATACATGATCATCTGAGGACACAATGTATCTATTGTGTAATGATTATGGATTATGTGGGGATCTACTTTGTTCTGCGTCTTTTATCAATGTAATTTTCCCCACAAATTATTCATGGTTGACACTTGAGGGCTGAGATAACCACTGGAAACAGCTTTGTCCTTTATATAACACCAGCAGATGTACACAAATACCTGAACAAGCATGCTGTCCCCATTTGACCTTTTACATCAGTGAGAGCAACGTGATACAAAGTAAATTCCGTAGCCATCATCTGCCTGTTGTGCACAAATGTAGGAAAGAAGAGACAATATAAAATACTCTGATGATGCCTGCTGCAGTATAAAATGTACTTTTTGTCTCTCTGGATGTCGTCCAGGTGAACAGATTTCAGACTCTTCAATCAGCCATCATGTGAATACTGATATACTATGCTATACTGACTATAACAATGTATTATTCCAACCATTTTATTTTGTCCAAGCCTCTAATGTAGCTTGTCCCAACAATAAAACAGTTTGTTTTTCGATGTGTGTACATAAATCCACCCTGACACAACATGCTGTTTTCTTTTTTGTAAAATACAAGCTAGTTGTGATTTCTCATTATGCTCATAGGGATCACTGACAGCTCACTTGAGTCAGCCAATTTCCCCCCCACACTTTTGGCAGGTTGGAAGGTTGTAATTTCAAGCTCTGGCACTACTGATACATTTTTGTGTTGTTCACAATGGAGATTGTTTGGGGACTGACACAGTACTCCTGGTAAGTAAAAGCAGTTCTGGGTTCTTCTGCAACTCAATATACCACGTTAAAGAGGCTGTAGGCCAGAAGAAGGAATTGCAGCGACACTGACGGCATTAATGTCATGCGCTGCCCCAAATATGCATATGACGCCAACATATATATCATTCTAAAAGACTGAGGTTAAAGTTACAGATACAGATACAAAATCAGCAGCCTCACATGTTGATAATCAGTGTGTCTAGACTCTACTGCAACTGCAATAACAGACTGTTATTTCATTCATAACCGCATTTTAAATAGTATGTTTTCACTTTCAATGTTACAAGAGAAAAGGTTTTTTAGGGAAAGGGCTAACTGATGTGGTTAGCTAACTTTAGTAGCACTATATTGACTAATGTTGACTTCCCAAAGTCCAACAAAAAAATGGATAGAGCTGCTAACTAGTGATGTGTTGTTCGTAAACATTCATTGTAAATTAGGCTGACAGAATAACAGGATGATCCCTACAACGTATTAAATACAGAAACATCTGAGTTTTGATACAACATTTAGACCCAGGCTTACTGACTTTTATATGTTGTGCCAGTCAGTTGAATGTTTTTTACATTACTGATGGTATTTATACTAACCATACTGTAAAATGATGGTTATCTGGAAATTATATTTAGTAAAAATACATTGAAAAGTGATAATATGAGCACACATACCAATCATAGATGAAAACGTTGCTAAATTTGGCCGAATTATAAAAGCCCAAATTGGTACTAAATGAAGACCCGTTTGGTAGCTGGAAAAGCCGACTCTCAACTTTGTATCTGAGTGTATCTTGTAACTGAGTATCGCTCTTACTACAGCCTCATGCACAGCGCTTCAACATGTGGATGAATCCAATGCCTGAAAACCCTGCTCTGCCGAGTTATGGATGCTAATCTATGACAGAACTTAACGAGGCCTGGGCCGCTTGCCCTGCTAGACCTACATGTTGTTTTGCCAGAGTCGCATTTCACAAGTCTCTACAATGGAGAAAGTTATAAATGACCCACTGTCGGAACAGCCATAGCTATGAGAATAAGAGCCAGGTTGAAAACTACTAAAATTTTCTTTAAAATATGACTTTCTCTTGACACAACAAATAGGCTGCAGGTAATTGGAAGAGAGATCCAACAGAAAGATGAAGTGAATATGTAAGGTTTTACAGGGCTGAACACTGGTACATTGGTATGTCATTTGAGATTAGGCTCTTTTTCTCCCCTTGCTGAGATATATATTGATGCTTGTATCACTCACTGCCCTGTCTCTCATCACTGAGCAAAGACTGAAAATAAGATGAAACTCCACAAAAGGTGCAGGTATGAAAGCAAGAAATGTCAGCACCAAATAAACACTGTAGTAAAATCACTGGTATTGATAAGTTCCCCCCTCCCTCTGCAGATATTTTACAATCACTTTGTGTGAGACAAAGGGGAAACAACCATTCCGCTACAGGGGACCTCTCAGGCACTGCACATTATTAAATGACATATCTAGAACAGGACTCTGTGGGGTGGTGAAACTTCCAGGTCCGTGGTTCTGACGTTACAGATGTGCCAGGCGGGCTTTGCCAGCAGAGTGGAGGAGAATAGCTGCTCATCATCTCGCGTCCTGGCCTCCTTTCTACAGCTCGAGCTCAGACCAGCCAATCCCCACAGTCTAATTGGCCTACTTTAACACTTACCTTCCTGTGGTAGCCACTGTGTTGCTGTGTGTGCAGTTCAGCTCCTGTGGGGTATTGCTCAATGATGGTTGATCCCAAAATGAGGCTTCTAGACCAGACATAACCCTATAGCCCTTCTCTATTATTTATGAATGTACTGGGTGCATAGGAATATTTGTCTGCTTTGTCTGCCCTGTCTATGCGCACTCTAGCTTGTTTCTATCATAAATATTTTCCAAACATTCTCAGGTTTTCTGCAGGCTTTTGCATCTACCAAAAATCTCATATGAGCTGAACTCTGTATTTATGAATGAACTTTAGCTGTAGGAGAGACACAGAAAAAGATGTTGCTTCCCTGAGGCGACGTGCAGTGTAGCCATGTGTGCGCGTGCATCTGCCATGCTGCCAGCTGCTGCTCAAGATCGGCAAGATCGCAGTAATTGGTCTGGTCCTTTTTGATTTGTGCTTGTAGTATTTTTAGTCATATATCAAGCTTGTCTCCTGACATCATAAAGTAGATCTTGAAGCTCTGCTTGGGAAAATCTTACTGCTCTTAAAACATGCCTGTCCTCAGATGTGAGAGAATCATCAGAGCTGCATTTATTTAAAACTGCCAAGTAATTCCCAAGTAATCAAAAAGTTATTAAAAAAAAGTGTTCTGCATAACATCCCTACCCTGGGACATCTATCCCCACTACTACTACTGTCCTAATACATAGAGTGGAGTCTGGTGTTCAGAGTCCTTAAAGGATAAGGCTGGTAGTTTTTTCTTATTGTCAATAAATCTCATTAATAGACCAGAGCCAACCATGCATTTTTCCATCACACAGTATTTTCAGACTTCCCTACCCTCTCACAAGTAAATACAACCAGTAACACAAGTTGATGAGCTCATCAGGTTCGCTGCTAAAATGGCAGTTAGTGAAAGTAGATGTGGTTCATTAGAATATATGGAGACAGATCTTTCATTTTCAAACACTTGTTAGACCCTGGCTCACCCCGCAACACCCTTTGTCCCCATAGAAAGGCACACTGGAGTTAGGTCAAAGACCAGGCCTGGTGCCTGGGGCCAAATTGAATTACTATGATTGCCTAGTCTTTTATAATTAATTTGCAAAGGGCTTAAGGGCCTTAATAGCTGTGAGGAGCACAGGCTTGAAGGACAAACACTAATTAAAAGTTGCCAAGGATCAGGAGTATGCCGTGGTGCAGGATGACTTTTCTGTTAGAAAGAGCTGATTATAATTCCGCACTGGGCCTCCACTGGCTGTGCTATCATGAGAGTTCACACTTCCCTCCATAGAAAACAGAGTCTGTGTTATGAGTCAGGCTTAGAAGACATATTACAGGTAAGCGGGTCATAATGCCACTGTAGCACAGGTTTTGACCCATAATTCCGTTGTGGAAGGAGCTCCAGTTTGGAACTCATATGTTGGAACACCTCATTTGGCAGAATGCTGGGAATGTGGCATTTAACAACACACCAGCTTGCATTTTACATGAGGCATTTAGTAAATGCTCTTATGCTGCTGCAGTGAACCCAGCGGTGGAATTAGCATAGCTTCCTTGATAACGCTAAAGCCAACTAAAAGGGAGGAGTGATAAACCAGGGTGACTTTTATAAGATCTGTCGCATCACGAATTATCAAGTATGATCTTTTATGCATTACTTAAAATACAGAGTGAGTGATGGCGTAAATAAATGCTCAAAACAAATAAGAACAAACACAGGCTACATATACTCCGGGCCCTTCTCCTGGGATGCTGCAGTATATTTCTATAATGTCAGGAGGATGTTAAGGTTTAGGTGAGCTGTTGGTCCAGTGAAATGTTCCCATATTTATTCTTCGTGTGACTCAGAGTCTCAAAGCTCACAGTTATAAAATATAACTTAGCTTACATCTTCACTGCAGGAACAGATTGCCAAGCTAATGAAAAACTCCCACGGCAGTCTAGATTAACTTCTTCCAGGGTTTTGTTGAAGTCAAGTCCTCAATTGCTTTTCTGCCGCTGGCACTCTATCTCCTTTTCTTCCTCTCTCTATTTCCTCTCTCTCTTTTTTTCCCCCTGCTTTCACCTGTAGAGTAGCGGCTGCTGTCTCCAAGGGGGGAAAGGAGCTTATTGAGTCAATTGAAGCAAAGAGGAAATTAACAACTACTGGCTGGCTGGTTTTATTGTTTTGTTTGGAGACAAATGTGGCTATATCCTTGCTGGAGAAAGGAGGGAGTGCTGTCCCTGGGCATTCGCTGAATTGCTTTGTGTTTTTATGTATATGTTGCTTCCCTTGTTCAGCTTTTTTCTCTTTCTCTAATTGCTGAAGTTGCTTTTAGTGAAAATAAGAGGTCAGACCTTCTCCCTCAGACCTTAAAGAGGTATCATTTGGAATTTATTTGACCACACACAGAATCTGGATGTAATTCAAGTGCTATAGGGAGTGAGGTGGAGGAAGGAAATAAGTTTTAGGAGCATTTTAACCCATCATTACTCACACTGGTATTTTTGTGTTTGCCAAACAACACTTGTCACTGTATGCTTGAATTAACATTGTAGGTTTTTGTGGCTTGCAGCTATGATGTAATATAGAGGTGTCCCCATATTTGTGAATTTATTGCATTCCTTCCGTTTGTTTTTGTCCTCTTGACACACCCTTTCTCATAGAGTTTTCATGCCACATTGGCTGACTATTGTTTCAGCACACTTTGCTTATGCTTCCCTGAACAGCTTTGGCTGGTAGAATCAAATGTGCCTGTTCAAAATTGTCAAGTCATAAACAATCTGAATGGGATACTTGAGTTTCGGCTGTTCAACATGGTAAATGGACTGTACTTGTATAGCGCCTTTTTAGTTCTCTGACCACTTAAAGCGCTTTCACACACATTCACACAGCGAGGGCAAAGCCCAGCGAACAGAAACTAACTCATTCACATTCACACACCGATGCACACACAGGAGCAAGTTGGGGTTCAGTATCTTGCTCAAGGATACTTCGACATGCAGAGGGAGGAGCCGGGGATTAAACCAACAACCTTCCGATTATTGGACGACCTGCTCTACCTGTAATCATAGCCACCCCAACACAATTTTATCTTTTACATTCTTCATTGTTTTTTCTTTTTACAGAACAACAGTTTTTGTTCTCTCAATGTGTGTAGCTATTAAAGAGGAACTCCCTTGGTTTTACACTTAAAGGTCAGCTTACTCATTATGTTGTACAACAACAACAGTTGTATGTCTTCTGTGGAAGCTCTGAGGAGACTTGTGCGAAAATAACCCCTGAGTATGCCATTAAAGTTATTTCAGAACTTATTTTTCAGAACTTAGCGGTTTTGGAGTTTGACCCCAAACACTGACAAGGCCTTTTGCATTTTTTTGAGTTTCACACCACCGTAGTTTTTTCTACATTCTTGGAAGACGAGCAGTATTCAGTTAGTGGCAATCTGCAGCTTCCCTGCTTGATGCCACTAAATCTTTACATACTGGTCATCTAAGATGTTCTAGTGCTATTACACTGTTTTTAGATTTTTAGATTCCCATAGCTAATAAAGTAGCAAATGCTATTAAGCAACAACAACAATGAACACCTTGAACAGTATACAGAGAATGAACGCTATAGAACTTTCTTTTATGATATAGTCAGTCAAATTGCTGACATTTAGCTGGCTCTGGCTATTGATAAACTACCAAAAATCAACTTGCCGCTCTAAAACGTAGTTGCCAGTGACCAGTGGCCCTGCTCTGACTTAGTTAGTTAGTTTGGGTTGGGTTGGTTAGATTGTTTAGGGTTAGGTGAGAATATCAGGGGTCAGAGTAGAGTGAGTCATGACTTATATATTAAAAAATGGCAAAGGAGACACTGCTGGGAATAGAAATACAGCCATGTTTTCAGAAGTTTGACTTTGGACCAACATCCTGACATCCTCACAATACCTGATCCAAAATTTTGTAGTATTTTTAGTAGTAGTAAAAGGTAGTATTGGGTGCAACAACTCTTAAAAAAAGTGATTTAAAAAAAAAAATAGCAATAACTCTACTTGGACAGGTGGTTACAATGATGGTGCAAAATCAGGTCTTGAAAGTAAATAAATCTGGGTTATTATCACGTGTTGCAGCTTCTGCTGTGCTGATATAAAATCAAATTGTGGTGCTTTATTGCATTTCTTACAATAGAAATTACCACACATCAACAACACTGAGACACTTACCATTTACCAGCCTGCTGTTGACATATTAATCAACATGTTTTTCATCAATATCCCTTATTCGATGTCCCCTGTCATCACTGTCATCTTAACAAGAAGAGGTGTCAGCCACAGGAAGGCTTATTCACAGCCTAATTGACTGAAGCCAGCAGAGATCATTTGAGGCTAACCACACTTTCTCACAATGAGGTTTTGATGAGCTCAAATCAATGGTGGGCAGGGGGAGAGAGTTGCATGTAGTGCTCATTAATTCAATCTTCATACATCCCAGATGCTTGAATCAGAATAAGAGGAACAGGAAGGCTATTGATCTTTCTCTGGCGTTTGTCCAGACAACACAGCAATAAAAAACAGTCTGCATTTTCAGTATTAAAAAAACACAAAAACACAAAATGACCCTCTCTAAATGTTCCATCTAAACAGCATAATGCAGTTTTATTATCTGCAGGCCTGGTTGGCTCTAATACTGGCTACAAACTAGAAACTCCACCTCATTCACTGAAATGATTTGCATAACTCAGGGGAAAAGAAGCATTCACATTACTGTACAATGGGTTTAGAAATTTGGAAAGGCCATAATTTAGATTTTGTTTGTGTACTCAAAATAGCATGCAGATGACTTCGCAAGCACAGAGCCAAACAAGGAAGGCACAAATACCCCTCTCTGTGCACATGAAGACTTCATTTTGAAAATGATACATATTCGCTTTGGGAGAAAATCATTACTTGAAGTTCATTATTTTTTAGCCTTAAAATATAGGGCTTCCAGTCTGTGAAAGCATTAGCACTGTCTTACCCAACTACAACAATAGAGTATCTTTTCTTTCTGTCCACAGTGAGCGTATCTTTGTACAATAATCTGGCTCCTTGAGGCTTTCTTTTCTGGCTCTTCATACATCTGCACAAGGCAATGCCAGCGAGTGGAACTGTTTAATTTACCAAGGGCCTTAAGATAATATTTACATAAGCAGTGTTGAAAAGAAACCTTACAAGCCCTGAGGTTATTAACAGTAATTATGCTTCATAAACCCATGCCCTTCCCTTGCCAAACACACTTACGGGCCCTGCGGCTCTTATTTGAAGTTTGCGAGCTTGATCACAGAGAAGGGACCCATGTAGATATACAGATTAAGAGTCAGCAACATCCACCCACTTACCGGCTTAAAAGAGGACAGTGTTACTGGGTGTATTCAGGCACATCAAAGCCTGGTTGTGCTGTGAATGGAGTGATACATTGTCTGAGCGATGGGATGTGACAGCACAGATACAGACTGTCGCTGACATGCCTTCCATCCTGGATTACCAGTGAGTCAGGCTGCGAGGAGTTTGCTTCTTCGCTGCGCCTCTGGAAGCAAGCCAAACTAAAATAACTTGTCCCATCCCGCACACTCCCACCCCTACAAGATACTTAACTGTTTATTTGCATTGGCAGTCATGACTGGGAGATGGCTTTTTCCCCCTCACAGTTCAGGTTTTTGTATGTAAAAAGGTTTTCTTGGAAAGCATGGATGTGCAAGTTTTTAGAAAAAAATACCTTTACTGTGATGTGCATGAAAGCCCTTACCTTCTGGAGAGAAAAAATCTTAAAGTTTAATGGCTGACCTAGTGACCGAGTGGGATAAAGTGCTTGTCATGTGACCAGGACATCCTCATCCTCCTTTGAATGCTAATATGTAAATGTTAAGAAGGTGATATTTACTAGGTTCACTTCAGCGTGTCTTCAGTGCATTTTCAAGTACCACTGTAGTTGATAGAAATGTCATTAGTCTTGAAAGTATTTGATCCTAAAGTAAAAGACAAATAAAATGTTTGACTCCATGGTGGATCTAGATAAAAAGCCAAGTCATGAAAACGTATCCTTTAAAGACTTTGGATATCAGTACCAAATGTTGTGTCTATCTGCCCAATAGAAGATATTTTACTCAAAACCAAAAATGTCACCCTCTTAGTGGCGCTAGAGGAAAAGTCACCCAAGTCATTTGAATTCATTCTGCAGTAACTGTGAATGTCTGAGCCAATTCTTTGCCAATCCATCCAGTAGAGTTCACTAAATAGGTGAAAACTTAGGCCTGCTGGTGGCACTAGAGTAAAAGTCAGAGGATGACCAAAATCAATAAAATGTATCCTCTCGGGGCATAGTTGTTAAGATATTTCACTCTGAGCAAAAAATGTCAATCACTGGTGGTACTAAAAGAAAAGTTGGGGAATCTCCAGAGGCAGGAGGATTCATACTCATTCATACAATAGTTGAAATATTTCAGTCTGGACCTGAAGTGGTTTTAACTGAACAACTGGCATTGCCATCCTCAGAGCCCTGCTGCTAGCATGGCTAAAACTACTTCATAGAAAACATATTTAAAACAAAGCAACATTCAGTCCATGCAATGCTTTTCTCTAGCACATCAACTTTGAAAGGAAAGATGAAGTAATAACACAATGTCAGCTGAGGCACAAAAAAACAATACAGTTAAGAATGAGCGTGTAGTGAGTGAGTGTGTGCGCTGATATTTATCGACACCCTGTTCGAGAAAACAGTACATGTGGTGGTAGCCTTTTCCTTGATAGCAAGCCGTGAGCCAGTAACACCACTACTGTAGATCTTTCTATGCTGCAAGCATAAAGCCTTGAATTGAGAGCTGATGAATAGGCAGGGAAGGCTCTTATCAGGGGCAGCTGCGAGAGTCATTTATCAGTGGAGAATAATGGAAGCGAAAGGAGATGAGTGGAGCAGTCGGCCTATTGCTCCACAGTATAATAGGCCTGACATATTCTCAGTGTCCTGGAATAACTCTGTATCTCCATCGTTGTCACTGTTGGTATTGTGCACCACTTGCAGAACAGGTATTAAGAGCCAAGAATCTGCCATAAGAAAAAATGTTTCACAACTCCAAGGAGGGTGTGTGAAAGGGGTAATTATACCCTTTACACTGCAGTAGGCATTGTCTAAATTACAGTATAAGAATCACTCTCACTTTAGTTGTGAATAAAAGTATATGTCCAGGAATTTATCTTAACGACAAAATTAAATTAAAATTAAAATACATATGAAATGATATATAGTACATCAGGAGGAAATGCAACGTTTGGCCAGATTGTCTATGAAGGACATTCTAGTAACAAAATATAATCAAATTAAGTATTTTAATTGTGTTTTTAAGCCAGTCTGGTAAATTTAAGAGTCCACTGGATCTCATTAAGCAGGCCCTAGTTTTCTTTTTTACAGACACATTTTTGTACCATTTTGGTGATGATTTGGTGATCCAACACCCCTGAGTGTTCCAACTCCTCATTCTTGATCCAAACACATTCTCGTGTAATTCCTTAGTAGAGGGAAATTTACTAACTTTGTGGGTGTTCATCAAACTATAAGTAGCTCTGGTCTGCTCTCTACACACACAATTTATACCTGACTCAGCAATGACAGAGCTTTTAAACCCACAGTCTCAGACCCTGGCCCTTCAGCTCAGCTAGTAGCCTCAGCACCAAGCAAGATTTCTCTTTGTGCTTTTGGAACAATGCCACCAACACATCCCCAATGATCCCAGAGATATGCTCTGTGGTTTACATGTCCCTTTGGTTGGCTGCAGGTGTAGATCCAACTGCTATCTATAACTTCCTGCACTGCTTTCTCTTAGGAAGCAACTGCATTCACCTGCTCTGTGGTCTATACATACGTTTATTAGTGCCTTATTTTATACTAGTCGTACATCAACAGGCAATGACATTTCTGAGGTGGTGCAGTTGTGGTTCCTGTTGCCATTATATTGATTCATGACAATTAAGGTCCATGGACAACACTTAACATTTAGGGGTGGTTTAGTTTCAGAAACACAATATGCAAAGGTGAAAAACAGGTGTGTGATTGAAGAACCAGGCATTATGTTGTAGCCTTAATGAGTCCTAATGTTTTTGTGTGCATATGTATACAAACATTTCAGGGCCTATTGATAGTATCTGGGTCCTAGAGACAATTAAGCCTCACTGCGTACAGTACCGCTGCACAACACTACAGATATGTCTCCCTATGAACTCGACTCTCTGAACTGTGTTGTTCCTGCGGATCAAAAGAACACTAGATCCCAAAGCTTCTTATCAGCGAGCTGGCTGCCACTCATGAGTTATTAGGTGCTTTTCATTACGCTAACGTGTCTTCTCGTTTCCCCTCACTCGCTTCCTTTCCTTAGCTCCTACCAGCGAGGAGATGCGAGGAAGAGACGCGAGGACAGAGGAGCTGAATCTGCCAAATGACAAATGCTTTCTTCCACAGCATCAGTAAGCAATGTCAATTACTAGTACAAATGTCCACAGAACCTATTTCTTAAGAACAACAAAACCTTACAGTATTCATTTAGATATGTAAATTGTTTAACATTGCCAATTTTAGCAGTATTATTACTGTGGTTGATCATTTAATATTCATTTTAAATAGGTGTTTTCTAATATATGTACAGATCAGTGTTATTTGTTATGATTACTTCAGTTATGTGGCCTATTTACTTGCATTATTAGCTGCACAATAATGCACCACAGAGCTGCCTAAGAGTGTGTGTAAAATAAAAACATAAAATAAAAAACAAACTGCTTCATTGTGTGGTGCTCCAACACTTGAGATTAAATGATCCAGTAAATTGTTATTTATCACACCCAGTGTGCTGCACATTGTATTATATCTCACCATTTAACTGTATTCTATTATGTGTAGATCCCCATACAGACACTGCAGAGTACAACCTGTGAGAATAAACTGTGAATTATCAAATTTAGTTTTTATTATCATTAATTAGGTTTTCAGTGATGCCAAACATACAAATATCACTCATGTTCCACATGTGGAGGTGCAGTATTTTTAGATCACACCCACGGCTCCTGATAAATGAGTTCTGTGTAGGATACACTGTTGTTTCCTCACTCTCAGCTCCTCCAGAAGCATCCTCTCTCCTTGCTCCTCGTCTCCTCCAACTGCATTTAGGAAATTGGAAGATCCTTTATGATGGGAAAAATTTCCGGGTCACAGGAGGAGAGAGAATGTGAGGAAACACAAGTTAGTGTAATGAAAAGCCTCTATTGCCTGAGTCGAGAACAGACACTATTGCTACAAAAATAATGAACAGTGTTACAAGACTTAAAATGAAATATGTCTGTGTGAAGTTGAATCATTGGCTTGTAATTTAAAATATGTATTGCTTACAACTCCAGATGCACCTAACTCAACAGAAGAAAAGAGGCAACAGGCTTATGTCTTTTGTGGTCTTACATTAATTTAGGGATGCACAAAATATATAGGGGCCAATAAATTATTGTTTGATAACTATTGGTCGAAATTTAATTCTTCAAAATATTTGATAGGATTCTATAAAAGTCAAAGTATTTTTGTTAAGATTTAACATTTGAAGAGTCAGACAATAGTGATGTCAGTTAGATTTGGTTAGGTCAGAGCTATGGAATATTAAATCATCAATCTTTGCTCACTACAGCTTAGCCTTTCTTACCCTCTGGTGTGTGTTAACTACAGGTTATGAACTTCTTTTTAAAATACAAAGATGTAAAATGATCTGTTATCTTATCAGTATAGGCCATGAAAAGCAGGTAATTATTGGCATCGGCTGAAAAAAATCCATATTGTGCATCAATACTTTGATCAGTTAATTAGATGCTCCAAAAGACAGCAAAAATAACACTTGAATTTTGAGAACATCAGTGCAAAGACATCCTTCCTTTCATTTCCTTTTTTAATAGCATCAACCGGGCTGCTCTGTGATGAGTCAAGGTTACTAAAGGCAACAGAGAACACTTCAAAAAACTAAAATAGAAATATCTTTAATACCTTAAATAAGGTAACTTGAAACCATGCATTCCTACTTTTAATGATGCCCATTAAACCTGCATTTTCTGTTTTTGCCCTGGTGCAGCTTAATATTAAAGAACATATAGTTTTGTACATTGACCTGCAAGTGGGGCTATTAGACTTGTATTTTCCTCTAGTTTGCTTAATAAACCCTCCTTTGCCACATGATTTAGTGGAGCGAACCCACCAAGGCAGTCTATCTAAACACCATTAATCAAGTTCCTATGCACTAGCAAGGCAGCTATAAGTGCCCACTTAGGCCTTTTCTATAGGAGCCAAAGGGCTGGGAGCTGCTCTTTTGTTAGGAGAAGACAGTCAACTGATCCTGCAAATGAACACAAACACGGACAGTTGCACACATGCAAACGCATTTTTATAAGCGCTCGCCACGGCAAAATACACACCAAAACATACACATAGACTCTCTCTCCTCCCGGATGTGATCACACAATGCATTGAGATAATGGCCGCCGGCTGCTGCTGTCGGGGCCTGCTGCTTCATTGTTGCAGCCTCAGCAGCTCATGCACGGGGGCCCCTCGGAGGAACAGCCCGTCTCTTTCAGAGAGGCAGGGGCGGCAGGCAGAGCACCGGTTGCCCTCACAGCCAGAGCAGCCATGTCTCCACTTTGTGCTCAAACAGGAGTCATTTGTAGTGAGCTGCTTGCATAGCAGGGAGACAAGAACAACCCTGTTCTTGCTGAAACTGTGTCCTCTTATAGATATCTGGAAGCCTGTGCTGAAAGAGAGAAATGGTTTGCAGTGAATGTTAATAAGGTATCAACTAGTTGATCAATCAGTCAATTATGCAAACAGCTCTGTCAACACACGATCATGAGTGGAAAGCCGTCTCAGCTGATGATTGACGACTTCAGTTAATGTTTTTCCTGCAAAATGTAAGAAGACTAACATCATATTGCAAGAATAATAACAGACCTGCACCACTAGCAAGGCTATCATGTCATCATTACGCATACAGAAGTACAGCTTATCCCATACAGCCATGGACTGTTAATAATATGCTTCATCTAAGTAGAGCATGGACATCCACTCTAACAAACAAAAGAGAAAGCAAGTTAGAACAGACCAACCCAGATAACGGCTGTTAGCAAGTACAGACAGATCAAAGTTGAATCTGTACACTGTATGGTCGACCACAATGGCTTCACTCTTCATCATAATGCCTTGTCAAGGAGAGCTCTTATTAGTGTGCGGTGTCTTTTTTCCATCTGTTCCTCTTGTAGATGCAACCTTGTGAGTCACTGCAAGATAGCCAGAACCAGCTAGTTACCTGGAATCATGACTGCCAATGCTGGAACAAAGTAGCTCCAACAAGAGCTCTCTGTGTAAATGAACTGACTTGTCAAACTGAGAAAATGCCAAAGGAAATCAAAGTCAATCAGTTCGACTGAACAGTTATTGATTCAACATAATATCTGAAGCTTGTTGAATGTTTTCTCAAGTACAGTTAATTATTGGTTTGGTTACAATTCAAATAAGACGTTAAACTAATTAATTGACCTAAGTTCAGTTAACTCACTTTTTTTATGGCAACAACAAGCTCAAAATGATTTACAATGTGGATTTGATTAACAAAACCAAGCAGCTGTCAAGCATTTTAAACTCATTACTCAGACTACATTAATGTGGTGAAAGGGACAACAATTTGAATTTCAGTCATTTCAACACAGGGTTACCAATCACTTTGACAAAAGGTGGGCTTGATGGCTGTTTTAACCTGGACAGGAGGGT
>NW_023339718.1:22107420-22133166 GCF_004916995.1 Morone saxatilis
GGGAAACTCTAAAGTTGATTTATTTACATGTTGGCTTGCTAATGTTAACCATTGGTGATCCATTCAGAATTTGTGATCACTGCAGCTTCCCTGTGAGGTTGCTGCATTCAGTAATAGGTTGGGCTTTTGTCGAAGCACAACATGTCTCATTTTCTATAAATACTGAAGATGTGAGGTGTAGAGGCTTTAGAGTTGTAATGAGTAATGTAACTAATTACTGTTATGGTGAGTAATCATCAATAATGTTATTAATTGTTCATCAGTAATGAGTAATTGACAACATGACTTGCCAAACACTAGTGAAATGTGTGTTAGGGCATTAGAAACCAGCATGCAGCCATCTTGATTTAGGCCAAATTTAGGTGTGTTTTTGTGAAGCAATACCACCACCCGTTTTTGGGTTTTTTTACAAGAAAACAAAGTTTGTTATCTCGGGATGACAAGATAATTAATATGTGATCACACGGAAAGAGCTTGTTATCTTGAGATTACAAATAATGAAGTTGAGATTGTGAGATAACATGGTTTAGAGAATCTGTGCAGCCGTGACAGCTCTTGGCTTCTACAGTTTTGAAAGGTTTCTCGTAATTGTGGTGTTCAAAAAAAGTACAATGGATCAAAGTAGAATTAATATAGGATCTTAAAGTTAAAAGGAGACAGTTGAACCATACTTTATGTGTGACCTGTATCGTGTGTATGTGTGAGTTACCATTTACTCATAATACCCTCTGAAAGAATTTACAAATGGCTGTTTAGAAGCCAAAACACCACTGCAGGAGTATCTATGAATAATGCCTGCAGCACTCAGGTTAAGTATTCTTCTGTAGCTTGTTGTCTCTGAGGAGGAATAGGCCGGAATATTTTGTGTTATGCTTTCTAAAGCATAAGGAGGCCTGTTGTTTATCTATTTATCTAAGAAAAACATGTTCAAACAGCTATACACACATTGGTGCCTTGGAGCTTTGAATAGAACCATGTTGGGGAGGAGTTATGCGTCTGGATCAAGGGCTGCTCAGCCTTTCACTGAGAAACTATATGTGGTCCACTCAACCATGAACCAGTAACAGCCCTACATCAGGAGCACAATATGAACATAGCAAACAACAAACAAGTACCTGCACACATTTACAACACAGTTCAATAAATCCTTACAGTTCCAAAGTCCTCAAGGTTCAAGCTAGTCTAGAGCAGCCCATTTAATGTCTGGTTATTGGAAAGCAGAGGTGTGGACTCGACTCACATGAGTTGGGCTCGAGTCAGATTCAAGTCACAGATTTGATGACTTTAGACTTGACTTGACAAAATCAAAAAAGACTCAACTTTGACCACTGACTCATGACTTCTGTTTATTTCCTAAAACAACTAACATTAATGTTCATTCAATCACAGCAAGTCAACACTTAATTCCCCAGATACGCTTGGTTTGAACCAACAGCATCCAAACAAGTTGAAAGAGAGAACCATGAGGAACTAATGTTATAATACTGTGCACCATATTTTGCACAGAGCACACTATAACTTGTTAGGGACTTGAAGTTTAGGGACTTGAGTACAAAGACATGAGATTTACTTGCAAAGCAATGCCTTAGTCCCACCTCTGTTGGATTTTACTTCAATTACAGTTGTTAGCTGTTTCTCATTAAAAGTGAAGTGTTTTTATCTGCTTTGATGAGCTTGCTGTGTGACCTTTTCTGGCTGCTAGCGATTTTTGGACAATATGCTCTATCACCACTTTTTTATTTAACGATGAGATCATTTTCTACCTTTCAAAGTGCTCTACAATAAAGTGCTTCACAAATAACATTACAAGAGACATTCAATAACACACAAAGTACAGATAAAGGAGAATGAAAATAAAGGCAGAGGCTACAGAGAAAATGTAATAAAAAGGAAAAATAGTACATGAAAGTATTTCAAAAGCAACACAGTGCATTAAGGTGATAAAAAACAAGTACAGTGTAGCCACAGTATGCTTCAGACCATGAAGAGGCATGTTATGCTTAAAAAAAAAGTCAAAATCGGTTTTAAAGGTAGCTGTAAAGCCAGGAAAGGGGACCTAAAACTGTTCTCATATTTTCATATCTGTTTGATCCAGTTATATTCTCACTGAGCATGTTTCACAGCATGTAGCTGCAGACAACTTCAGCAAGGAAGAAGTAACAGATCAATATTAATGTAATTTATTTCAAAATAAAAATAAAAAAACTCCTGAACTCTGTTCCAGTGCTCACCTCATGAGGTTGTGTGTTAAATGATGTCATGCTTGAACTGCTGTTGTTCACTGTGTTACCTCCTATGAACTAGAGCTGTAATGATTAGTCGATTAATCGATAGTTGTCAACTATTTAATTAATTGCCAGCTAGTTTGATAATCGATTAATTGTCATTTTTTAAGAAAGGCATTCCAAATTCTCCCCATATGTAAATGCTTTCTGTTTTTTTTTAGTCGTCCATGACAGTATAATGAATATAGTTGGTTTGGTAACGAAACAAGACATTTAAGGATGTACCCTTGGGCAGTGATCAACATTTTTCTCCATTTTCTGATATTTCATGGAGCAAACAACTGATTGATTAATTAAGAAAATCATCGACGGACTAATCAAAGACAAACATAATTGTTAGTTGCAGCCCTATATGGAGGAAATATTGTGAGAATGTTCTCATACCTGCTGTCAGCCAACAACACTAATTTATCCTAATTATAATGTTGGTTATCTCTGAGACACCAGGGCCTTACTTTCCTATGTTTATAATGTTTCTGCATATCAGCTTTTATGGTTGTCATGGTTTTCCTGTTTAAGTTAACCCTGTGCACTTATTTGCATTATTGATTGTGAATTAATTACATGCATTAGACTGAGCTCATTTTTCTTTTGTTTGCTGCAAGAATTTGATGCTTTCATGCTTCTGGCTTCTATAATAGAGAAATTAGGGTATTCATGTTTGGTTTTATGGGCTGAACTGGTTTTATGGCTTAGAAATATTCCCCTACAGTTGCTTGGATTGTGTTTTGACTCCTGACTATTGACTCACTGTAAGACTCATTTCCACCAAATACTTACATTCAGCTCAGAGAAACAAACAGTCCTATGTCATATCACAGTTCTTCTTCATTCTAATAGATTATAAATGCCAGAGTCCTATTCAATCTCTTCCATATTCAATCTGATTAGTTGCTGCACTAAAGGCACACTGTAGGAATTGCAATTTAAGATTGAACTCATGGTCACCTCTTGTTTATAAATGCTACGTTTCAAAAAAGAGAGTAAGTCTGGTGCTTATAATATTAAAAATATATAAAATAATAACCAAACAAAAGTTCCTGTAAACATACAGTAAATCAGGTAAATCAGGTTTAAACATGTAATCAGGTTCCGCTTGCCTGCCCCCCTCCAGCAGTCCAGGTTGCCAGTTTTAAAAAGGCACAGAGGGACTAGATTTGAGACAGAGGGAGGAAGAAACGCACCACGGAGTAAGAGTGAGAAGAAACAGGGGCGAGCTGGTGTTCTGATAATAGGAATAATAGATGTGCTAAACTCCTTCGCTGTCGCTTGTGCTCTCGAAGCCCTCTGATTCATCATCTCAATCATCATCATTATCGCTATCATCACCACTCTGCTCTGACTGAGCCGAGGAAGATTCCTCATGTCTCTCTGTTCTCATTCACGGCCTCAGAGTGCCAGGACTCTGCAGGCTGAAGCTCTCCAGCTGATTACCAGGCAGAAGACTGCGTGTCTCACTGAGATGGCAGTCGGCGTGGCGCTACAGAGGTTTGCTGAATTAGAGGCTTTCGCTTCTTCCCACATCTGCCATTGACTTAAACTCTAATAGCTATTGGTCGTTCTGTTCTGCACCCCCATGCAGTGGAGGCTCTAATAACCTCACATGACCTGAGGTTATGTGAGTTAGAAATAACTGCACGTCAAAATGATTGCAAGGTACATCATTTCATAATTAAATATTTCATCTTATCTGTAGTGATATTGTGTGTTTACCTCTTGGGTTGACTCTGAAAAGGCTACATTTTACACACAAGCTTTCTGATTAATTCCAATAATTCAAATCATTCATTAAATCATTCATTTGGAGGCAGAAAAAAAGAGTCCAACAGAAATAGTTACAAGAGAAAGAACTACTGACCTCCTCAGTTTCTCCTGTCTCTGTCTCACAAGTGGCGTTTCAAAGTCACCCATTTCTCTCTGCAGTCTCAGCTTGTCTCTGTGAAGAGCTGCGGAAATACAGCAGTGTATGAATAAAAGAGTGGGAGATAAGAGAGAGGTCTTTCTCAGACACTCTGAGGGCTTATCATGAAACTACAAAACTCTAGCCCACTCTCACTCAATTTTTCTGCCATTAAAACACTCCACTCGCTTTAGGACTAATATTCCTTGACAGTTCATAAATTGCGGGCTGGAATGATGGCTTTATTGTCTATAAAATCTAATATACTATTCAAGGATGATTTACATGTCACAGTTTAATGTGAAACTTTTTTTCCACGCCCTCCTTGGAAGGACTTTGTCACATTTAAATATGTTTGTTGCAATTTAAACAAACAAGTTAAGGAAAGGATAAGTTGGATAAAAGACAATCTGCAGAATGTTGTCAGATATTCTTGTGTTTCGTGTGTGTGGCTGTGGGAGGATGTTGTGGGAGGAAAAACATGAGGATTTCCCTGATAAAAAATTGGTGTACAATAGATTAGGAGTATAAACACCTACATACTCCATACTGTGAGCCATTTATGAGAGAGCAAACACTCCCACTCAGACACACACACACAGGATGCATGTGTTGGCACACTTGGCACACAATGTACGAGCAAAAATGCATGTAGCACATGCATGCAAGGACATTATTACAGCACTTGCATGCAGAGAAATACACACTCAGCTTTTCCATTATGATAAATACTGCCCTTCAAATAGAAAAAGCAAGCAAATGCTGCTTTTATGGTCCACATTCCTACGTGTTTCACAGAAAACACACACAATCACAAATCATGTGTGCACTCAGCCTTTTGAAATGAAGCCATTTGATTGCAATGGAGATGCATTAAATATGCAACCAGACAACTAATAATTTATTGGGATATTAAACAGATATACTGCATCCCCCTGCTTAACCCCTCCACCCTTCCACAACTGAACGTCATTACCAGAGCAACTGCACCCCCTCACCCACCCTCCCCCAGCCGGATAAACCCTGTGTGTTTTGCTAAAGTCATCATTTTCTCTGATTAGCACAGCTCCCAGCAGGAGCACCTGACCATGATTTGCACTTAATAATTTCTCTAGCTTCTCGTTTCAGCGGTTACATGCTCTGAGAGCAGGGGTGACAGGACCGGGTGTCATTGTGGTTTTTAATGGAGATCACGTGACCATGACACTACAGGCACTTCTCATAACACCAATTATACCGTCCAAAAGCATGAATGATGAAGTGATGGTGAGTTGTCAGTAGAAGTCGTTTTCCTGTGTTTTCCTGACTGAAACTCCACTGATTGAGAGTGAGAGTGTTACTGCTGTTGCCCGCAGCTTAGCAGCTAAAAGCACACCAGCTCCCAGCAATCCACCAAAACACCCAGTACAGTATTTGTGTAAAAGGCTGGGCAGTGGACCGGGGTGTGATCTATGACCTGAGAATGGCTCGGGGGTTTCAAACGTGTCTCACTTGTCTGGCACCGGGGACCGCAGAACAGCTGCCAAGGGCTTTGCGTTGGCCTCATTGTAAATATTAAGGGTTAATTCCCTCAGTAAAAGGCAGCTGTAAACCATCTGCACTGCTGTTAATCACAGAGGAATCACCCCGCCAAGAATCTCCACTTGCCTTATTCAAATTGCAGCGCACAAGCTGCAAATATTCACAGGTTGCAAGCACATATGGACACACACACAAAGTTTAGATTCACTGCTTAATGTCTTTGGCAGGCAACAGTAGGCATTTCTCCAAATCTGTGGGGTGTATGTTAGAGATATACATATACACAAACACACACAGAAGCACAGAAGTCAGGAGTGGTGTGTTTATGATGTGTGATTTAATTAGCTGGCTCTTAAAGCAACTAGATAATACATGGGGTTGGACTAGAAAGAGAAAGAGAGAGAGAGAGATACTCAGGGGCTGTGGAAGTCCATTGTGTCAGCATTTTATCGCAGCTGAGTAACTGGAGGTTCAAAGGTCAATCCCATTCTGTTTTCAGCCACAGTCACCTTGCCATACTGACAGAGCTATCTAAAGCAACATTGACTGAATCAGCCATCAGCCAACACTGCAGAAGCTCTTAAATGGCTAATGGAGCCTCTAGACCAGCTGGGAATACAAACCAATGGATTTATTGAACAATCAGTATACAGCACTGCCAGCAATACACACTTTACACATGCACTGTGGTTTTCGTTTAACTATCTACAATTTTAAATGTATTTACATATGTTCTGTTGATAGAAAGTAAGGCTTGGAATCTATTGTAACCTTCCAAAGGCATAAGTAACAACACATTTATGAAACAAAACATAATTTGGAGGAATTATGAAGCTTTTTCTAAATAACCAGAGTCTGACAAACTCATGGTGACCTTTTAGCCACACTAGCAGTGTAAATATGGTAATATTATATAATAGTATTATACCTGCTAAAAATCAGAATGTTAACATTTTAGTGTGCTGATGTTTGCCTTTAGTTCAGTCTACAGCCTCATTAAGCCACCAGCTTGGCTGTAGAGTCTTGTTTTAGGTGGCGTGCACTTTGAAGGTATGCTGAATGGTAACAATATCCTAGCAGCAGATGTCTGTGATATCAAGTAACATCTCCACTGAGCAACGTTGGGGCATATTGGCTGATCTCAATAAACTAACGACACGATTGTATTATTTATTTATGTCACTAATTTCACTTTTGACCAAGAAATGTGACACAGCGTTATTGGAGATGTATTAACCTTTTGAGGGGAGCTTTTATTTGATCCATTAAACAGTAATCTTACAGGTTCAGCTCAACATTCCTGCAAACTGCAGAGGGAAAAAAGCAGGTAAGAAGGAGGAATAGTCAAATTTAGCAAAGACTAACATATCCTTTTGAGGTGCAAGAAGTATTTCTGGATGAAGCCAGTAAAGATAACAACCTCCTGTGTGTGTGCTCCATCTGGGCACACGCAGTACTGGCAATCTTCAGAACATCCAAAAACACTTTTTAACAGCCTTACAATGAGCTATTATGACTACTACAATTAATAATAAATAAAACACATACACAAGAAGACTTCACATATAGGACAATGCTGCAGACCAGATATGACATCCCTCCATGTGAAATATATATCCACCCTGTTATTGTACTGAACCTTCCTCTCTGCAAGCATAACACACATAGCACATGACACACTGTACATTTCACTCCGTACTGCATGGGAAAATATCACTGCACTTATTCCATAATGGCCTCCGCGCCTGATGCGTGAATAGCCTTTTCCCTAGGTTGAAGAGTCCGTGCTGTCTTTTACAGTACAGGACGTACTCTGTAAAGTCCCTCCAGTCCCACAGTCCTGCACGAGGAGAAAACCCAGGAGTTGTCATGGCAGCTGAACTGAGGCAGGAATGCACATTACCATACTAGAGGGAGAGAGAGAGAGACAGAGAGGGAGAGAAAAGCAGTCAAATGATATCATTTTGCTGCAACCAGAGCTGCTTTGAGCTTTTATTGGCATGACATTAAATCACATTAAGGAGTAAATTCAGACTTTTAAGTTCAATGTGAAAGGCAGAGAGATGCGAGAAATATGACATTGTGAAAACCACTAGAATTGATATTTGAATTAATTTGTAAATTGTATTATTGATGATTTTCTTGTTTAATAGCCTGTTTTTTTACCTCTTCATCTCACATTGCTTTGGTGGTATAGGTTACTGTTCAAATATGCAGCAATTGGCACATACTTAAATAGAATTTAAGTTAAATGAACTGATATGAACTGAGTGGCGGAGAGAGAGAAGGAGAGAAATGTGTGAGTACACTGAGAAGTCTGTTATGCTGAGGGCTTGTGCAGGGGAGGGCCGAGCTGTGAATGCAGTGGAATGACAGGCAGGGATTAGAGGGGAGGTGGTGCCATTGAAAAGCAAGCTGATCCAGGGAGCCGAGCTGACACTTGAACATAGCCAGCTGACAAGACCAGCCAGCCCTGCTGCAGTTCTGCAGAGGCTTCTCCCCTCACTGCCCTCCGCCCCACCCTCTAGGGACCAGTGGGGTTTGCATTGGTTCATTAGTCATCACTGTAGAGACAGATGACGCAATGAAACAAGATTAACTGCCCGTGTACGATTTATCAGTTAAAGGTTATGATTCAGAGTCCAAATTAGGAAGATGTAAATTTTGGTGCATTGTTCTAAGATCTCAGTAGGGACATTTTTCATTTCAACAGCATGTAACATAAGAAAGATCACAGCACGAGCGGGGACTGCCTCTAATTGGCCAGTGGAATCCAAAATGTTCTTCTATCTTCTCACCCAGAGATTTGCACACCATACCAAATGCATTTGCATACCAGTTTTGTCATTTTAAAGTATCTTTAAATAGAAAGAATCAGGCAACAATCTTGACTTTGCAATTATTTCTAAATATTAGCATGTAATTATACAATATATCGTGTGTATGAAATTAATTAAGTGTAACATAAAAGAAAAGCATTCAAGTAAGAAATAAATAACACAGCTTCTGCGTCTCACAAAGATAAAATCACAAAGACAACATCTTAATGTGGTTGATGTGTTTCCTGCTGAAACAGGATGTTGGGGTGCCACCTACATAAAAGTCGCCTGTGATCTATTTTGTTTAGTTTAGTTTTGTCTACCAACACAGTGAAGTTAAGAATACATTTGTGAGGGATTTGAATAAATTGTTGAACATAAATTGTGTGACAGAATGGCCCATCAGAAGACAAAGAAGGACAAGAAATGATGCTACCAGTTAAATTTGTTGACATGGCTATAACCAAAGCAACTCACCGTATACACTGCAAACTGCAGAGAGAAACCAAATGTGGGTACAGAAGAGGTGTTTCAAAACTACAGCGTCATCAATTCGATAAACACCCACTCACTAAACAGGATGTTGACAAAAAAGAACAAATGTCATCTCGAAATCCTTAGTTTCCACTTTGCTATATGAACATCACATTATTTCCTGAATTGGCACTGAACGTTGGCGTTGTTGTAGTTCATGTACTGTTGTCTCATTCAAGCTGGACCTACTTCGCAGAGAGTCTGGAATGAAGCCGAATAGTTCTAAACTGGTCAGTTTAACAGTGTTATGCATAACTTGGCACTCTATAGGCTAATGTGTGTGCCAAACATTGTATGCAGTGAACAACAAACAACAGACATTAGCCATAGCCAAAGGGTTGTGGGGTGTTTTGTGCAACTGATCATCTCTATCGAGAGAGTGTCCTTTGTGATTTATGCTGACAAACAACACAAGACTATTGTTAAGTAGTTAATGGGACATCAGTATGATTGTTGTATTATTTATTAAATCAACTGAATAGTAAAGAAGTAATGCTGTCTCCTCTACCAGTTTGGTTGAAGCTTATCTTTACACTCAAAGTCATATCCTGAGACAAATACACAAAATAGTAATTGGACGCATTGTACTGCCATTATGCTATGCTATCAACCACTTACAAGAAAATATATTTTGAGGTTCGTATTCTATACATATCGAATAAATTTGGCACCGTACTATTCGCTCCTCTTTTAGCCAATTCATCTCTTTCCAAAGGGGAATTTTAGTAGGCGGCATGATATGTTACTAAATGGTGAGTAAGCTGTTTTAGATCTGCGAGGTCAAGGGCTGGCTGTGCTGATGCCTGTCACACTCAAAGACAGAACAGCTGGAACATGCACCAGTGTCTCCATTACTTCGGAGTTTTCATGCAGGCATAATTGCTTAACTACTGTATCTGATCTCGGGGGCCTCGGCTCGTAGTGCCAGCAGTACTTTAATCAGATATTCGGCTCTTGAATGTGCGACTCCCCACAAGGCTCACAGAAGCTTCTGCTTTCCGGGAGTTCCTTTGATTAATAATCCTGACAAGTCAGCCCATTATTATGAATTAAACCAGCACAACTGTATGTGTCATATTATCTCCAGAAGCAGAGGGGACATGAGACAAAGCCAGTGGCTTTTTGCGCAGGAGGCTGATTAGGAAGCACAAACACCTCTCGCCTCCTGCTGCGCTGCACTGGGGATTGGTTTGACACTTTGATCCAAGAGCTTTCTCAAACACAGACACATAAACACACATACACACCGTCAGTGTGGTTGCCTCTGAGGTTTCATGGGAATCAAAGTGGTGCTTGATTTAAAACACAAATACCAACCACAAATGTGGAATTCTCTGTGAGCACCATGAGCAAAACTTTATATAAAAACTGTATACATGTATCTAAGTACATGCATTTTATCCAAGTGTGTACTGAAGCTGAAGGCTGCATGCATATGCATACCTGGGTTGTAGGCGTTGTATGCATGTTTGCATCAATCTTAAGTGCACACACACTCGCACAACACACAAACCACAGATGCACATCGCATAAAACAAGTGCAACATACAGGAAGAAAAGAGCACCTCCAATGATCCATCAATTCCCATTGGTTTGGTGAGAGGGGGATTTATTGACTGGCAGAGTAAATTCAAGGCTTACTCACTGTCAACACAACCCAAGAGGCAGTCTGCTGGAAAATCTAGTGCTATGGTGCCAGGTCGCTCCACATAATTCCCCTGTAGGGCTGCTGTCTGTGATGAGCCATGCTCAGTTTGGTTGTGTGGCTGCTGAAAGGCCTGTCATTACAGCTGCACCCTGTGGCAAGGCAGCCAGATCCAATCCAAATAAGATCCCCTCTGACAACTAGCTTTCCCACCTAAACCCACTTATCAGGCTGGAGGATGTGGTTAATATCTCTGACTGGATTTGGTTAATGTCTGTGATGTGTAAGTGGGCATCAAACTAGCAATCACATGTTCTAAAAAAAAAAACTATATATATACACAGGAAGCTGCTCTTGAACTTTTATTAGAAATCTGACTTCAGCCAACAGCATTGCCCATATTTAAAATTGTAGATCTGATTCAGTTATTTAACTGGTCACTTTTATACTCTTTCTGAATAAAAACATTACTTTGGATTCCACATAATAGATAATAGCATTATTTTTTATAATCCTGTTATTTTATTGTCTATGAAGTAACCAGTGTGCACAACACAAATGCCTTTTGTACAGCACATTCTTTAATTCCTTCAACATACTGGATATACATTTGTATGTAGGATTTAGGCTTTCATGTGGCTAATATTGATGTGTTTGCTTATATTTTACAAGATTAAACAGTTACACTAACATCTGGCTTTTTGGAATATTGTAGCTTTGCAATTGTTAGCTACTGCCAGCATTTGGATTATGACAGACTTGATGTTAGATGAGCTTAACATATGTGACAGTACATCTGTATATCAGCATGTATTTATTTATTTATTTATATGTACAGAGTATAACCATCTGTCACACATATATTGTTTTCCTATGATTTGATTTTTCAGGCCTACATTTTCATACCATACATGCATTTTCCCTTCTTCTTGGTATGATGTTCTGTCATTGTTCCGTTTGTGACTGATGGTCAACAGGTTTGTTGTAACCATGTGATTGCTGTAGGATGGAAATATGCCTGTTTAATGACTGGAGCTGCGTCCCATCTGCTAGCAAATTGTAGATTCAAACATGGTGTGTTTGCATGCAGCATTACATAACCCTGTTGCTCATGCGACATTTCATGGCTCGCTATTCATCTCGTTTTGCCTCTTTTATGTATGCCTCTGTTCCTATTCTCCAAATTTTCAGCATAAAAAAAGTACCCAAGGCTAGAGTTTGGATATGAAATGCTGATGGATGATAGCATTGCTGATATATGTTTGTGTGTGTGTGTGTGTGTGTGTGTGTGTGTGTTTGTGGAATTTACACCTACTCTGTAGGATGAGCCTTTTAGGACAGCTGACTCAGAATACTGAGGAGGTTTGACTCGAGTAAATAAACCTGTTCTTCTCTCTTGTCTCTCCCTCTCTCTTCCTCTTTCTCTTTCACACTCTCTCTCTTTGAAATCAATCAGTGATGGTCCCTCCACCCCCTACTGATGGATCTATTATTAATGAGGGCCCTTAGCACTAAACTAAATTTAGTGCATAAACTCCACTTGGAGAGCTAGAGAGGGGGATCAATAGGATGGCAGGGGCCACAGCGAGAGTCTCATTTAGCTCTTTGGAAATGCAGGATGTGGAAAGGCTGACCCTGAGTGCAAATGTGCCTCCTGACTAAAAGAGAGCTTGAGAGAGCAAGCAATAAAAAGAGCAAGAGGTTCTGACAATACAAGGCAAATTTCAGTGGGTCATTACTCTCCAATTGTTACCTTGTAGCTAATCTATACATGAGATAGGGGATCATTGATGGGGTGACGTTTGGTGTAATTAGGTTTATACAAGCTCTAGGTTATTGCCTATTCAGCATACCACTTGTGCTGCATGAATCACATCTGATTTGTCAGTCCCTATGACATTGATACCACTTGTCTCCTGTCAGGAACGTCAGGGCTATGATTACTCTCTTTCAATATCACCGCAGAGTTCAATATTTAATCATAGACCTATTTTATGGAAACGATCAATTACTCATGCATCATTTTCTCCATAAGATGCTAGCTGAGGAACCATGCATTTGTTGTCTTTACGTCCTCTAGGAACAAGTCAATTTACTGCTCTTAAAATAGATGCTGATTAAAGAAAACAAATGGGATTCAAAGAATAATTTGCTTCATTACAGGCCTAAGGAGCCAGCCTCAGAGTTTGGTCTTTGTGATTGTAAAGTAGATAAATACATGGAGTCTTGCGTATCTGCTGCCTGCTCTAAACCTGCATAAATATCAATGCATTGAAAAGACAGAGAAACAGGCTCAATATGCACAGTTTGTCAGACTCATTCTCCTAGGGGTCATACAATATCCTATAAATTATAAGGTCTCAGTGGAATGGAACCCTCAATCATGGCAGTACAGTAGTAGTGCCTTACTTAATGTAAGTTTACCAAAACTGCACAAAAACACCCCTCACCAACACAAGGAGATCTGAGGTGACTGTGGTTGTCTCCGTTTGTAAGTCAGTGAGTATAAGGCAAGGCATCGCTGATAAAGATGTATGCAGATAATATACAGTAGGTTTGTCTGCTCAGCATGTCTGAACCCCCTAGGTAAATATTGTCTTAGGATAAGGGTTTAAAACATACTTTGAGAGAAAAGAAATGCTTACATGTAACTCTATATAGCCACAGAACATGCACCCGTCTATGAACATGCAAATATTCTCCATCCTTAGACCCCAAAACACTTAGAAAAGAGCACTATCAGGATTTATGGTAAGATAAGAGAAACACAATAAAAGTAGGAAAAACAACAATAATTCAGACACATAGAAATAAAAACAATAACTAAAACAATAAAACAACAACAACATACAAATGGTCCAGCAGACTAATATAACTGACAAAAAGCAAGATAAAATAATGATAAAGTAGGAACAGAAAGACCAGTGGTAACAATTCAGAGTGGTATGCAAACAACAAGATGTCTATTAGATAGTCAGGAAGAAGACTGTTTTGGTATTTAAATATACTGCCAGCAGTCTGAATGCTATGAAGTTCCAAGTTCCAAAGCCAAGGTACAGCAGAAGCTCAGCCACCGCTTGATTTTAACCAGGACTCTGGCCTGGCTGTGGTTTGTTCTGTTGGGACAGCAGGAAGTTAAAAGCTCACTGATCCAGCACCTGGCCATGTAAAGCTAGTGTGTTGTTAGTGAGAGGTTAATATGGGTTCTAAGAGAAATTGGCAACCAGTCCAGACAAGCTGAAATCAGGGTGTTATGAGAAAAGTGTTTGTTTTCAGTGGCCTGGCTTCAAGTTTGTGCACAGTTTGAAACTGAGCTACAGTTCTAGCATACGGTAAGGTGTTACATCAAACATTAGGCACAATGGTAGTATTATGATAGTATTACTGAGGGACAATATTGCTTGGATCTTTGAATATTCTGGAGTTTAATGTTAAAACAAATAATAAACAAAACAAAATAATAACCCTAAAATGTTTCAGAAATGCAACACATGTTAGGAATAAGGATTTGTTAAATTTGTGTCTTTACATTTATTGGGGTATCTGTATATAATCTTAGAGCACAAGGTTTAACTGCACAGACTAAATACATTCAACATGTTCGATGACAAGATTAAGAAAAGTATTAATTAATTCTAGGGGTGTAAGAAAATATCTGAAAATATCGTATCACGATATTTTTTTGATATTGTATCGAACTGAGGGCTATGATGTTCAATCTTACAGGGACTGTGATAATAGAACTGTTTCAGATCTGCTTTTATGGTGTTTACACTGTGACAGTTTTCCTAAAGTTAGATTTTACAAAAGTCTCAACATTTTGCCTTCCTTAAAGTATTGCGATATATTCGCTTCTGTATTGTGTTATGTATCATATTGCCAGATTCATGCCAATATGCCCTCCATTCCAATGAAAATGAAATGAAAATGAGCTCCCAACCAAAACAAACATGAAGGCCGGACAAATGCTTTACTCCAGCTGGTTCCTGCCAATTAAATTACACACGTCAAGACTTCAGATATAAGTTTTTTAATAGTAAAAGGATGCAATGAAAAAACATCATGATCTTGTTTGGCAAGAGGCAAAGGCCCTTAATCTGATCATGAAAATCAAAGGTCATGTAGTGTATCCTCAGCTTTAAGCAATGTCATAACAGGCTTGACCTGATGGGAAAGAGAGTAGGAGGGAGTGAGTGGGTTCAATTGCATGTCTTTATTTCCTCAAAAAAAAAAAAGACAGACTCACATAAAGTGAATGAAAGCCAATCTTGCCTTCTACCCACAAGGCTGGCAGTAATTACAATGGCAAATGCACCATTCACCTTTATCCAGGACCAAAAGTTTACCACAAGTCAATCTCAGGAGAAGGAAGCCTGGAACAAATTGTAGACAGAGACAGGGGACAACTGAGGGTGGTAGATGAGGGGGTGAGGGGTGACGGCGAGGGGAGTGAGAGGAGTGACGAGGGGGAATGAGGAGAGGAAAAAGGACCAAAGAAAAAGATTCATTTACCCGGCAGTGTATAAAACAGACACAACGCAGCGACTGATAGTGACTGAAATATCAAAGCCAGTAGTCTGCTGGGTAGGGTGGGAAGTGGCTGCCGCTGCTGTTTGATCCATCACACAGCTGCTTGTTTTTTTACTAAAAGCTCTGGAGAAGCCTCTGGGTGCCAGGGAGAAGTGAAACAAGGTGGAGAATACATCCAGTATCTCTCTGCCTCTCTCTCTCTCTCTCTCTCTCTCTCTCTCTGTCAGTTTCTCTACCCCTTTCTCTCCTTCTCTGCCTCTCATCTTGTACAAATTGTAAGAACTCCTTCAGGAACAGCGGGATGAGAAAGTATGCATTGCTGGGACAGCATGTGTGAAAGAGAAGCATTTGCTCTGTCTATGAATTTGTGTCTACCTGTTTTCACTCGGATAAAAGCCCGATCTTCATCTTGTTCGCTGTATCACAGACAAACAGGGGCTCCTTTTAAGGGGGGTGGGGGGTAGAATAAGCAGAAGAAAGTGGAGAAAACGATTTCTCCGTCTTCTCCATGGCATATCTCTTGTGCTTGGAGGTGAACTGCATCTCAGGAGAGAGGAGATCAGTGAAGAGAGCCTGCAGGGGAACAGCCTAGCACTGTCAACCTAGTTGCCATCTGGAAGCAAACCAAATGGAGGCATTACCAGAAACAGAGCTATGTCCTCAATCTGTTGGACTCTACTTGTTGACTTTCTTTGAGGATTTCTTTGTTTGACAAACTCCCCCCCCCCCTCCAGAGAAACTGTATCTTTTCTTTATCTGAACAGCTAGAAATCTGCCATTTTTCTATGAAATGCACTCACTAAAAGCTTAGCCATTATTGATTTTTCTGTCTGAGTCAACTTTAATCACAAGACACAATGTACATAAAAGAAAAGAGCCTCTCAATTTTAGTTGCCTTGGGCAACTAAAAATAGGGATTCAGCAACAGGCTAAAATTCCTTAAATTTTGTAGATTTTACTGCTGATGCTTTAAATCAGTCAGATTTAATGAAACCTATTAATTCCCTGCAGCTCTGTGGGTAGTCTGCTAGATATTGAGGCTGAAATTTCAAAAAGCTTAGAGTATATTTGAGTCCATAAGTAAACATTGAACATGAGCCCAGGCACGTAAACACACACTATAACCATAATCACTTGAGTCAGTGAAGTTTTGCTAGGGTTTTGGACATATGAGCACTCCCTGGGGAGCCTTAGCTCAGGGAAGCTCATCGGGCTGCAGCAGAGAGTAACTCTATTTTTCTGTCTTTCTCTTCCTCCCTTCATCATTTTCTCCCACCGGAGACCTCTAAGAGATTAACTACAGATCAGCTGGGAAACAGCACTGCAGAGTCAGTGACTCACTAAACAGCAACAGAGAGAGGCATACTGTGGATGACAGGCACTTTATGTGTGTTTGTGTGTTATACAGACTAGGTATCGCATGACATACTGGGTATCACATGAATAAATGGGTTTAGGATACATGCAACAAATGCATTGTTGGATTTAAGCAACACACATGATATCTTGTTGGATTTAGGATACACACACAATGCCTTGTTGGATTTAGGGAACGCACATGGTGTCTTGTTGGATTTAAGGAACGCACACGATGCTGTGTTGGATTTAGGGAACACACACATGATGCTGTGTTTGATTGATCACACGATGCCTTGTTGGGTTTAGGTAAAACATATGATGCCTTGTTAGATTTAGGGAACATACACATGATGCCTCGTTGGATTTAGGGAACATACTCGTGATGCCTTGTTGGATGTAGGGGTAACTATAACGTGATGCCTTGCTGGATGTAGGGTACATACACGTTATGCCTTGCTGGATTTGGGGAACACAGACACGATGTCTTGTTGAATTTAGGGACAGTATGTTTCTAGTTATATTTAAGAATGCGCATTTAGCATTGTTGGATTTAGGGAACACACACAACACCTTGGTGGATTTTGGTAATACTATCCTGCCTGCTGCAATTGATATACTGCTCATCATTAGAGAACTGTGCCCTCCACATCAACAAAGAAATACACTGCACAGGAACAAAGAGGTACAGTATGGTTTCTTCTTGCAGACTACATAGAGAGATTCACACTCAGGAAGATGTAATCAACTTTTACAAATGTATAAATGTTAGCTTTAACAAATTTGCTGAAATGAGATTAAACATACATTGACAGGATGCCTGGATAACATCAGTGTAATATTGTGTGATATGAATATTTTTTCCTCCACAGCCCAGTACATGTAGAGAAGTGTCACACCAGCCTTTTCTGAAAGGCTACAGAAGTTGAGGTCCTGATTCACTGTAGGATCTATCATTCATTCACTCACTCTGTTCAACTGGAGGTAAGGTACATTGCCACTTCAGCAGGTTGCCCACAGCTCAGCCGATACATATTTAACAAGCTGTCTGCACCAATCTTGAGCTAAGGCTCCTCAAAATTCGTGTGGAAAATGGATTTAGGGTGGTGTGTAGGAAAAGTTAAACAAGCATGAAAAATGGATGAAAGGTTTTGACCGTATCCTTCCCTGTATTTGGTATCATTAGAGAATGACTTTACTTTGCTCTAGGGCTATAAATTCAGTTCTATTCAAAAATGAGATGCAATCATTTGGGAAGAAGTGGCATTTACCCTTAAAAAATGAGAGTAGAACAAAATCAGCTTAGCTTCTGCAGACTGGATCCTCTATATTTTAGAGGGATTAAATGATGACCTTAAAGTAATGATTTTTAATGGATGCATGCATAGTATTGCAAAAGAAAATCCCACAGTGTTATACAATCAAGAGGATAAACACTTTTTTACATTTGCTCAAATGCGTCTCATTTTACAAAAGAAAGCTGCTTAGCATAAGCCCGCTGTTAGAAACTCCCTCCATCTGTAACGATGAAAATCTACTGTCACACATAATCAGAGATATTACATTTTGAGCCTACATAATTAATCAGCAAGTCGGTGAATAACTTATGATCCAAGTCATAAATTATATTTAGCCAAGTCATTACTAGGGGTGAACTCAAGAAGCTTTTCTCTCATGAAAGTAATATGCTGGATTGCCTCAGCATGTCTTCATTTATAACTAAATTATCAACATACTTGTTCATAATGTCTAAAATTTTATGCATATCTTCTTGAGGTACTTTTAATCATCTCTTCTGTTTCATTATAAACATCTTGTGTGAGTACACAAGGAGATGAAGGCTGTGGAGTGGGGTGATGTGTGCAGCTGCAGCACTGGATGTCTTGCAGTGTCTGTTTGCCCAATACGTGACATCCTGTTGTTCCAGTTTGCCAGAGACTTGTGAATGTGTCAAGCCTCGCATGTAAATTTTAGGAATAACATTATGTATCAATGCAAGTCCAGCTTGTACAAATATTAATTTACAAGCTTGCAAAATACATTCATAATTATGCAAACATTTACTTAAGAACGTATGTGTAAAAACAACATAACTGGAATTATCAGTACAAATAAGCCACTAGTGTTATTAACGCAATGTCTATAACAAGCATGCAAGGGGCACCAGTTCTTCACAGTCCCGTATAAAGTGAATCTGCAAGGTCACAGAATAAAGACACGAGTATAAAACACATGTCAGTACCTTGTATAGTCGCACATTGTCACTGTTAAGAAAACTTGTTAGAGGTAGCTTAAAATAAGAGGAAGAGGGAAAGTTGACCCGTAAGGACACACAACAAAAGAGGAAATCAGAAGCCTTGCTGCAAAAAGGAGCAGCATCTAAAGCATCATGTTCTCTCATTTGCCTGGAGTAGATGCATGCATGAAAAGCTCCAAGTCTCTTTACATGCAAATCCAGTCTGTGTCTATGAGTGTGTTTTATCTTGGGGGCTGCTGTTTGCTAATCAAGAGCCTTGTGAAAGCCAGGGGAGCGTTATAAGAAGCTGAGTATAATACGCCCGGTCACAGCCTCTCTCTATTTGAACACACGCTCATTTTACAGCCTTTTAACTTTCAATCTGCCCGTTGCTGATTTTCTATTCTTCCCACTCGTTTGTTATTCAGCAATACTCTCATTTGCTGTTTGAATGTATGCGCTGTATTAACACTTGAGATAATGCATATCAGCACTGCTCAAAGGGACAGAACACTATATCGCTATGACACAGAACTATCGCATCTTGTCGTACACTCTGCACAGCATCAGTTACTGGCATCAAATAATAATGATGTACTATCTTGTGGATGATTTATGTATTAACTTCAAATTCATCCAACACTTAATAAGGTTTTTGCCAGCGTCAAGGAGAATATTTAGCAGAGAAAAATACGTTTCACTTCCCTCAACAAGTACTGTTGACATGCCATTGGTTTATTACTCATATTTACCGATTAATGCCCACAACTTGTGACTTAATTCTGCCAGAGTTTTATTGTGCATTGGACCTCCTATATGGTGCAAAAGGATAAAATACAAAAAGCTCAAAGGTGGAAGGGTGACAGTCACTGAATTTTGCAGACTTGGTTGACCTTCCCTCTGCACACATCTACTGTTGAATAGCTCTGAATACATTCAGTGACTGAATTGGACTCAAAAAGGTGCCAGTACCCAAATTCAGCACAACCCTAACCATAAAAACAACATAACCCTAACCCGATTTCTTTTGGGTTTTTTTTTACCCTTGACCTCAATGGTGGCGGTACTCAAGGGCACTTATGTGGACAAAAATCTGAGTTTAATTCTTTATTTTCTCTGGTTTATAATAAAAAGCAGTTAAAGAATAAAACTACATGTATTGTGCATTCCCCTTAAGCAGATACTAATGATGGGCTGTTGTTTTAGCTGGGCTATTTAACCCCTAACAACTGCTTAGTGGTCAAACCTATATAAATGTGAAGCAGAGCTGGTGATACAAAAAAATGGTCAGCAAACCCATTCTGGATAAACAAAATGAAATAAATAGAGGATATGATTTCTCATAATGTCCTCTATTAAGTGATCGCAGTTGTCCATCCACGCGTACTCCAGACCATGAGGAAAGATACTGGCTCGTCTGTGTAGCTCCCTCATTACACAGACACAGACAGTTCTCACTGCTGCCTTCCGTCAGCCTGTTTATGCTGCTTTCTATGTTTACCCTCTCTGTTAACATTGTGCTCATTATACTGCGTAGCTGCAGATATGCGTGGAAAACAAGCTGAGAGAAGTCTCTCTTTCTTTCTCTTTCTGTTACTCTGTTTCGGTGTCACTCGCTCACTTATTCACGCATTCTAACAAGCGAGGTCCTGGGTGGGGAAAGCCCTCCCCTGTGACAGTTTGTCACATTGTGTCAGCCTGTTGAGTGCTCACTGAGAAAACATCACCTCTGCTAATGTGGCATTGTGTGACATGGCCTTCGGGGTTGAAAAATCTGCCACTTGTGAACAGTTTCAGGGTACATTACCACATGGCCGCATGTTGGAGAAAACCCTGAGTGAGGCCAGAGGGAAAGTGAAAGGAGGGAGAATGGGCTTTGTGTGTGTGTGCGCAGGGGGCTTTGGGGATGTGGTTGTTTGGGGACTTGGCACAAGTGATCACTGCAGCTTCTGGGGGTTTGGTGGCTCGGGTGCTAATTGCAGCGTGACCAGTGGGAATACTTTTTTGTTTCACACAAAGCACCAGAAAAAAGAGACGTTGCATATGTAAAAGAAACCACTCACACCCCGTCAATCTTTTCCTATCCTCCTTATCCTTATTTACCAACTTATATGCATTTAAACTGGAGTCAGACGTTACACAGTCAAAGCTGTGACAGTTACACAGTCATACCTTAACTGCCTATTTTTTTGTGAGACTTTGATACTAATCCCCAAGCAAGTAATTCAACCTGTTTTTTTTTGCCTACCCTCCTCCACTGAACCATAGGTCAAATCCCACAGTCTAACCACTGGCATACCCTGTCATGCAAATCATGCAAAATATATTACAAAGTCCTTTAAAAATTAATATTTTACCTAATCCACTCCATTTTGCTTAAAGGAATGCATTGACCTTTTAGCAAATAAGCCTTTAATTAACTAAACTGATGAAAAGACTTGCAGTTTCTCATCTGTGTGTTCAGTGTTGCACTAGTAGTTTCAGGAGGAAGGAAAACTACAGAACTGGTTATGTCTAAACATTTTTAAAAATCCAGCACCTCTTAAGCTTGCTAATTAACACATTATATCACGCTTGTTTAATCTTCTAAAAACAAAGAAATTACAATTTGTGTTTTATGGTTCTGTGGTAATGTGCCGGGTGGTTTCTTGGCTTGCTGTTTCCCCCAATTCCCAGTCTTATTGAGCTAAGCTAACCATCTCCTGGCTCCAGTTTCATATTCAACAGACAGATATGAGTGTCGTATTGATCTTCTTATCTAAGAAAGTAAACAAGTATAGCCTATTTCCCAAACTATTCTTTTAGCACACAGGCAAAGCTGCTGTTAGTCCTCTTAAAGGGTGATTAGTAGCTTTGTTCCAAAAGGATTTGCCTTCACTGCCTATTTTTGGTTTTCCTACCCTTTAAATAAAATATATGAGAGGATAATACTGGTAGACTGTAGGTGCAGTGGGTATAGTCATCAGAGTTATAAACTCAAATGACGTCCTCACTCTTTCCAACAACCGACGGAAATCGAAGCATGGTTCTTGGGAAATATCGACCGCCTTTGGGGTCTTTTATGAAAAGCTCTGCTGTCACAACATCTGTTGATGCGATTTGGAAAGGCAGAGAGCATTGTTACTTTAGCATCAGGGAGGGCACCAGACATCAAGGATCAATAAAAACCATTATGGCATTTCTCTAAAAATGTTGAGCAATGCCTGAAACCAAAACAAGAAAAGTGGGAATTCTTGACTGAAGGATCCTCGGAGTGAGAAAAGAATAGAGAAAAAAGAATAGGAACAGAAACATATCCCCCTCGTGGCTTACAATAATTCAAAGAAACATAGTTTTTTATGATGACATTTAACGTGACATTTATCCACATCAATCTCTTAACTCAATTTATTTCACTAAAATAGCAGGTCACATTGCTAATTTCGCCCTGAATGATGCCTGTAATAAAACCCTACTGCCTCTTCAAGGGCTGCCAATAAATTCAGCTCTCTCACCCACACAGCTCTGGGGCCAATCTTTCTGTTTGATTAAACTTTGCTCCCCAGTGGTATGAAATATCCAAAGGCACTTAGATTTACAGCCTACTCCGTTAAATTATTGACACCTCACTGCCTTTGCTATCAGTTTCTTGACTAATCCCCTGTTGTTACCTCACTTATTTAAGTTGGTGACTTCCATTTGACTTTCAGTGATAAACTACTCAGGAATGATTCATTACAACTTGATGGCAGCGGCTATGCACATGTTTACATTACACATGCGATATCTGATGTGCTCATGCTAAGTCTGCCAGTCTATAAATAATTGTCTGTGTTCAACATGAAACAAACAGCTGTTGTCTTTGAAGCCAAGATACGGAGCTCTGGCTCTGCGATAGATCTAAATAACACGAGCTGTGCAGATAGCACACAGGGTGAAAAAACAAGAGAGATGAAGAAGGGAAGAAAGGCTGGGAAAGAGAGAGTGGGAGAGAATAAGGGGGCATAAGATGAAGGGAGTGTGTAAGGAGGCTTTCAGGCAGAGAGGATGTGTAAGCTCTGTCTGTGGAATGAGCAGGTTAATTTTTCATGTGCCGGTTTGCAGGGCCGGGCCCGGGCAATCCTATAGCTGGCCACGGTTTCCCGAGAGAGAGCTTGTTGCTCCAGGCCCCCGGGCGAGTTTCTTGTTGAGTCTGCCTGTAAATTGCCACCAAACTAGTGAATTACTCCATGATGTGTCACAGAGGCAGCCGAAAGCCCTATAGGCATAAAGCCACGGACTTATGTTTTCTCTCATAGTAATTCCTCAGTGACAGCCAGGGCAGCAAATTGAGATGTCTCAGTTAGAATCCATCAACTCCATATTCAAAACAGCTGGTTGCTACTGCTGCTAGAATTTCCGATGGATAAAATTCATGACCGTGCTGCTTCTGGTTTAACAAACAATGGCAAATCACTTTTGGTAAAATATTGGGATAATTTGTCAGGAAATCTGCAAATTTGAGACTTGCCTCCCAAGAAGAAGACTAAGGGTCTACAGCCATGTTAGCAGCTGTGTGGGGCTGTACTTACTCACAGTGCTGCTTTGAGTTAAATGCTAATATTGGAATCATTTTTGTCTAGGGTGTCAGCATGCTAACATATGCTAATGAGAGCTAATCATAAGTACAGCTAAGGTGTATTTGATCATAAACCAAAATATAGAACATTCAAATTTTGATCTGATGAACTAGATGAAAAGTAAAGTGATCCACAAAGTTTTAGTACAGTTCATCCTGAGGAACACATGACAATCTGAAACAAATGTCATGGCAATCCATCCAATAGTTGTTGAGACATTTACTCAAAATAAGAAATAAAAGACAAAAATGTTGAACTGCTTGTGGCACAAGAGGAAAATTTAGAGGCTCACCAAAGTCTGTAAGAGTCGTCCTCTGTGTTCCATACATTTTAAGTACTAAATTTGATTGCAATGCATCAAATAGTTGTTAGGATATTTCAGTCTGGCCCAAAGTCGTGGACTCACAGACCCACCATCAGTACAGCCATGCCACTAACCTGGCTAAAAACCCACACCATCATTTGTTCCGGCAAATTCCCAAATAGGGCAGGGTTGCTTAAATGTTTGTCCCCAGTGAGCTGCCAGGAATTCAGAATATATATATAAGTTAAGTTAATAAGTTAAGACCACATTGAACCTGGACTCTTCTTCTGTCCCATCCCTAGCCTGGTATCCTTAAAACTACATCTACATAAGATGATTCTGCACGATATGATGTATGTCCACTGTCTGGGTAGTGGACTTTTCCCCCCCTCACAGGCCCACAGGATATTTTTGCCTTTTTATCCCCCATAACCATGATCTTTCCGTGATTTAGTTGCCTTTACTCTAACTATACCTTAACCATAATTGATTTGCCATAACCATGTTCTTTACCTCACCCGAACCATACCTGCCAAACACAGATGTTGTAGGAAGCAAAATCTGCACTGACACAATAGTCCAAATGTTCTTGTCTGCCAAAGGGTTGCAAGCCCACCCAGTGGAACAAAATCTGCCAGTCAAACCATTTCCACACCTTAAGAGCGCTGAAAGATGAATGTGGTCCTAATACACTGACTGTGCACAAATGATGTTGTAAGACCAACAGAATTCATTTTCTTTACAACAGTGAAGGGATTTGTGTCTTACAGCTGTCTAGTGTTCTAGTGTGAAATCTAGGCTTATTGATTTCTGTGGGGCTATATTCTTTACAAAGGATACGGTGTGTACTTGAGAAAATACTTGTTTTATTTTATTGCGTGCTTCAGATCCCTCACCTCTCAATCCCATGTCTGCACCAAACAGTACACTCTCAGAACTATCTCAATGGAAAATAACCCTTTAAGCAAAAAGCACCTTGACCCCAACAACATCAAATGAATCCTTATCGTGGTGGCAGAGGCAAAGAAAAACAATTCTGCCGCTTAAACATCATAAAAGCATGACAGGCTCCCTCCCCTTAGCTTCCAGCGCAGCCGGGGCTAAGCGTTTCAAAGAGACTAGTGTTTGAATGACTGCGATGTGGGAGCTCAGAGTCTGTAGCTATGGATTAAGCTCACAGCAAATAGTAGCATGGAAGAAACAGAGGTAATCTCTTCCCTCTGCTCCACGGCCCTCTCACCATACCTGTTCCCCCTTTTTTAATCTCCTTACTGAATTAGTTCTTGCAAAGCTGTTCAAACAGAGAGGGGTTTATTCACAGTGGTTACAGAGGTTAAAGTAACATGAAAATGATAGCGTCTCATGTTCCCGAAAGGTCCATTTGCTCAAGGATTGATGTGCTGCTCACCTGGTTATTGTTCTCCAAAGCAACATACAGGTAAAATACACTTGCTGCCATCCTAAAATTTGCTGCTTGGATGAAAAGTACATGAGGGTATTTCTCAGTTACAGACCTTGAACTGCAGCCAGTTGTAAGCTGCGACTAAGTATAACATTTTGATATTTGCGTGTAGATTACACAGTGTAACCTGACGCAGCAGTGTATCATAAAAACTTCATCATACTCACTCACTCAGTGCAGTCTCTGGTTTAATCACCTACAGTGCTCGGGATAATTTACCCTGCAGCACACTGCATTTGCATAAAAGTAGTTTCGTTTTGCATTTTGATACATTGCCTTGCAGTTTCGCAGAAGATTCTTGCCATAAAAGAAAATTCCCACACCTGAACCACTGCACTAACTGCCTAAATATTTCAGCCTGGCTCTCGCAGCTTTGCTTTCACTGCTTCCTGTACTGTGAAGATCAAATAATGAGCCAGAGCATTCTTATATGCAATATTTCACACTGGCTGAATATTGTAATTTCTTTCAACTCGCACACCTTCGTGTGAGATCATTACCAGTAAGCCTCTGATATTAACTGTTCATCATCAGTGTTTCTCCCCACACATCCCCA
>NW_023339718.1:22133184-22148827 GCF_004916995.1 Morone saxatilis
CTGAAAATAGTCACAATGTAGTTAGGCCTCTTCCTTTCAGATAACCAATAGGATGAGCTACAGACTCAATAGGCTACGGTGCATATTATAGCCAAATATTTGAATCATACAGGGTGTGAATTCACCTGATATTTATTGTATGTCATAATTTGTCATGTTTTCTGTCATTTTTAATTGTACTTTTGCAACATGCTTTAACTCGCGCTTCAACGCATCCTGGGTGCACAAGTTGTCTAACAGGTGGCCCTGTAAAAAGTAAAAGTAAAAATAATCTTTGCAGGAATTTGGCATGAAAGATGGCAGGTTCACAGCTCCAGCAAACTTACTTCATTCAAGCTAGCAAAGAGACAGCAAGTTTCCAGCTAAGCAAAGCATTATGCAAATACTAACCAGGCATTTACAAAGGGAGCGCTGCTTCCCTGACTACTTGTAACTTGATATTATGTTTTATAAGTTTCCTCTGAAAGTTAAATATACATGCAATCTATTTAGTGATCTGTGTTATAATCAGTGAATATTAGTTTCTGGGACTGATGTTTCAGTGAATATGTACAGTAATAGATTGTTATAAAGATAGCGGACAGGAGAAGATAGAGGGTTTTAACACTGGGAATAGAGAGATGTCTCCAGTTATGTAATAAGTTGCTTTTTTCTGCCACAATTAATACTGTCACATACTGTACTAAAAAGTATGAATTTAATCTAGTGCCGTGGTCCCCACACTTTTGCATGGGCTATTTAGGACCTCCCAAACCAATATAGTGTACACCACACAATCTCATGGTGCCATTGACAACACTTGAATAAGTGAATACACATAGAAGTGTAGGTGGAGTTATAATACAGCTGGGGCAGTGAAACCTATAATGGAAATAATTGTTACACAATACAGTGATTATATAATGCCATTGCCCTGATTTCTACTGATGGAAAGCAGATAAATTAAGCTGTGCCATTACTTTGCAGAGGACTCCCAGGAACTCCCAGAGGGACCCCTGGAAGTCCCCACACAGCAGATTGGGAAACACACCAACCCTGCTCCAGGGGTTTAAAATGGTTGGGCACAGGGCAAGGGTATGTATGTATGGCGACCCATATTTCAAATATTTACTGTACCTGACAATGAAATGTAACTTTCCAACATTGAGTTGTCTGCTGGTCAACTCAGAAGGTTGGGGGGGTGATGATGGTCAGAATGGAGGAGCTGTCAGAGACCTATGAGTGTGTGTGTGTGGGGGGGTGTGCATAGCCTGCATTTTCCTAACCCAGTGACAGCACAAACATCAGTCCCCGGGGATATGCATGATGTGCATCAGCCTCTGGCAGACTAAATAGTGCCGTTGCTGCAAAAAAGTGTGCCCAACAAAATTATCCTCCCCCCCCCCGCTCTTTTTTTTTTTTTTTTTTTTTACACCAGCTTCCTTCCTATGGTAATTTGTAAACCAGAGGTGGCGGAAATACGTCAGTTATGTGGGTTCTCTGAAGCTTGACTGTGTCTCTTAATTTCGGATGAAGGGAATGGGAGAGGAGGGGAGGGGGGGGGAGAGGAGATTTTAATCACTCCTGTCGCTTTAAGGACACTTATCAAAGCCTTCTTATGCGAATAGAAAATACCATGAGCCACTGAGCAGCCAAGTGACGGACTGGAGTGGATTTATGGGAAACTCAACATTATCTGAACTGGAATAGACCGCTTCATCGCCTCATGGAGTTTGATCACACACTGGATGGTTGTCTCACTCGGACGGTTGGATCATTTAGGAAATATTGCGCATAAGTAGCTCTCAGACTTGGGATCCTTTTGCCCCTGAAGCGCAGAGAGGAATATGGCTTAAAAACTCAAACGCTTTACGGGATTATTCACTCCTCCGACAGCCACGATCGATACGTAACGTTACTAGTTGGCCAGGCGTTTTTGTTTCGGACGGATAGTATCCTGAGCTCTTTATTTGACAGTCTTGGATCATGGATTGGGGTGGTGGAAAACAACAACGGGCAGCGACATGATTTCTCTGCGCTGTCTGCGGCATGCAGCGAGGTTCGGCTGTAACGCTGCTTGTTATTATTCTGATGCAACAAAAGTTACAAAGCGAGAGTGATGCGTGGATTTGAACTATTTCGCCGTTTTGCACCTGCTTTCACGGATACCGCGTCGACATAGTGCAGATTCGTGACAAAATAACGCGTGGATCCGCGTCTCTTTGCTCCCTCTCTACCGCCTGAGTGGGATACTTGAACATTTGCTTATCGTAATGGAGATTGGGAAGGTTTATACTCAAGGTCATTGTGTGTTATAAGGCTTTATTTGCGTTGTTATTCACACACACACACACAGCGCTATCTTCACGTTATAGCGCAGCCTACGATCCTCAGTCCGGTGTGTGTTATTTGTTATTACGCGGTGCAGCGAGCGTTCAGCCGAGCACCGACTGTGGAGTTTTATATTTATATTTCTGTTGTTTTTGACACTGCGAAGCGTACACTAACAACATGGATGGGAAACTGAAGCAGGGTCGGAGATGCCGAGCCAAGCGGGATAGGGTGCGGAGGTTGCGGGAGACAGGAAGCAGAGACGCCCGCAGCCCCGACCCCAACTCCTCCTGCTCCGACAGGGAGGGACACAGTCCGGGGAGGGACGCCGCCTCCCTGCCCGGTAAAAAGGCGCCGCACCCCGCAGCCGCCGCCAGAGCTCCACGTCCCCCCCGGCGGAAGAGACGGGAGTCCAGCTCGCAGGAGGAGGATATCATTGATGGATTTGCTATCACCAGTTTCATCAGCCTGGACCGTCTGGAGGTAAGGAGGAACCGGATCGTTACCTGTGTGTATATGTGCTGCATTCTTCATCAGTGGAGTGGCGCCCAAAGTGGAGGTCCTTGAGGCCCCCCTCACTCACCAGCAGCGTGAGGACTAGTCTAATTTGTCTCTAATTTACTTGAGATGATGCCAATTAGACTGGATGAGGATGGCTCTTCTGATCATCTGATGCTGGATCAGATATTCTCAGAGGTTCAGACCCCCCCCCCAATAATTCTTATCACACAGCTGTTGACAGCTGTGGAGTTCAACACTAAATCATAAACAGCACAATTGTTCTCTTATTGGGGTCCCTGCCTGGTTCATGGAGCTGAATGTGTGTCTGTTTGTAGTCCATGACATGAAAGTGTGTGACAGCCAGTTTGCAGAATACTACAAGTTCAAGGCTTTGTGAATGAGATGTTAATCATTGGCAGCATATGGAGTGTTGTAGGAAAACAAACAGGTACTGCTGTGTCAGTAATGTCTCGGGATTGTTTTATATTCGGATGCTCTATGAGTTGTCAGTGCACTCTTGACATTTGGCTCTTTGATAAACTGCCTATTGCACCATTCATCTGTCACGAGCTGATACACCATGTGCTGGTTACTCTGTTTCTGTCATTACTGTGTGTTATTTCTGATGTCAGATGGATGATTTTAGGAAGAAAGGATGTTCTCTTGTGACATCCCCTTATCTCTTTTATCTCATTACGTTCCAAATGACAAATAAAACATCGCTCCCTGAGGGACGTGATGCTGACTGACAAGGCCTGTTTGTTTTTTCTCTCTCCCATGGCTCATTCTGGGAATGGCAGCACTACTGTAGTTAAAATATAAATCACTAGCTTTGATAAACATAGGTAACAATCTGTATATTTTAGGATGATGACTTCATTTGAAAGCTCATGGATCATACCACAGGCCACCTCCTTTCAATGACATCCTCCCATGTAGGCTTAGTGGTATTAATCAGTCATGATTGACTCTTCCCTCCTACATAGTGCTTAGTCAGTGTAATGGTTGAATGCCGATTCGCAGCAAAATAAGTCCATGAAATATAAAACAGTTGTCCATCCTCATACATTGAATGGAAGACTCTCTCACTTGGAGCTGATCATCAATTCACCACCTGCTATCTGCAAACAGCTTTAACCTGTCCAGGTCATCAGTGGTTATATTGCTATTCCATTTATCTGAGCCCTTCTTGGTGCTTAGAATGGGTGTGAAAGCAGAAGGGAAAAAAAAAAGGAAGGGTGTTGTGAAACATGTGGTCATGCACCCTAACCACGAAGAACTGTTATATTAATTCAAGAAGTATAACACACGACACACAACGACAAAAACTACATAGCTTCTACAGATTAAACAATATCACACCTCATAAAATCCTACAATGATACCATACAATAGGAGGTTACACAGCAGTACCTCCCCAAGATGTTATCAAATGTGGATGAAATGTGTGTGTCTGCGCCCATTGTTGTTGATTTGTATGTGTGCAGCGCGCTCTGAGGTTTTGTGTGTGAGTATTTCTGCCCTTTTGTGCTGCGTGGCTGCCACTTCTGACAGCTGCTGACTGTGAAAGACTTTGAGGATGTCACAGCAGCAAAGTGCTTCTCACTGGCATCTTCTGGCAGCATGCTGGTGTATCCTCTGCTGTCAGCGCAGTGCCCTGCCCTATTGACTTCTAGGAAAGATCTTGTGTGTGGGTTTGATGCAGTGAGAGGTCCTTTTAGTTCACAAGTTTCACATTTGTCCTTGCTACTGTCCTGTTCGTTGTTGCAGGATGAGCAGGTTGCATTTCTAAGGGGGTTTCTCTATCGATGCTTTGTCATGATAAAAGTGCTGCCTCTTGGGTTTGATGGGGAATGATGGTAAACAGTTATCAAATTTTTGTTTTACACATTCCAGAGCAGTAATATTATTCATACTAAAGTGCTAAATCCATGTTGAATGAACACAGAGGAAACAATGCGCTCTACATAAGAGCTTATTTTTCAAGGCTAAGCAAATGAGGCACGATACAGCTCTATGTGAAATGATACTCACATGCTAGCTACTTGTTGGTAATTTGTCTGATTTGCATGCAAATGGACTGAGCTTATTAAATGATGTTGGTGGATCTGTTACAATTACATGATGGGAATGTGCACAGATTTTTTTTTTTGTGTGCTTTGCCTCTTGATTTTTCCTGCATGTGGAAAATGAAATCAGCACGTTCACTTCTACACATTCCATATACTGTTTAGTGTAGGTGACAACAACACTCCCATTTGTTTCCAGTTAATAAGTTGCATCACAGTGAATAAAATGCAGTCTTTTGAAATGTGTACCCACTGGAAAATCTCTTAAAATCAGTCATGACTCACGCTCTCACCTACTTACTGTATGCTTGAGTGGAGCTCATGACCTACGCCACCTGTGCTAATTGCTCATCAATTATGAGGAGGACACAGCAGCATTTGGCCAGGGAATAGCTCTGACCTATTGCATCATGCTCCAATAAGATCGGCTGAGGGTGTGTGTGGTCCTCCTGACCTCTTTGAACTGACTGATGGCCAGCATTGTAGTGTTTATGTCAGGCCTTACAGGCAGGCTACTGTCTCATTAGCATTCTGCCAACACCAATATCCCATCCTCCCTGGGTTCAATGAGCCCACATGGCCAACATACCAATATTTACTCTATCTTGTTTCTTTTAATCTCTATCTAAGCCCTTTGCCGTTCGCTAGAGCACTTCAGGAAGAACATGTTTCATAAAAAAACCCTGTCACCTTTGGGTTACAGTCACTGTCTTTTGATTGTCCTATTTTAGTCTGTAACTTGTGCACAGCTGCTACTGTCTGTTTGCAAGAGCCCGTGGTTATGGGTTTCTCCCAGAGCACTTTGACTCTAAACTCAATCGCTTGGTTGGTGTTGTTGATATTCCAGCTCCGCGCTGATAGGATCAAGCTCCCCTGATGAAGGCTTAGGCTGTACGGTGGTCTCGCCCGCTCCCGTAACCCGTTTCACTACAGCCGAAAGCAATTTGTAGCCGTGGCTGCATTTGATTATGGCGTGTTTATTTGCTTTGAATCTCCTACCAGTTTTCCATAGGAAAGCAGCTTACTTACCTGTGCAAATCGACTGTACAAACACAGCCTTACTGTTTTGTCACGGGCACCTTATTGTGATTAGAGAATGTTAGGGATGATTCAGTGATGATTCAAAGAGTGTAGCACAGTCAATCTGCTATTGTAGGCTTTTGAAAGGAGAAAAGGAAAAACTTGTATGTCCAGTTTGGGTGGTTTTCATATTTCTTTCTTGGAATGGTTTCTACTTCTCTTCTTCCTCTAGAGATACCTCTTAAAAATCTTTCGAATAAATATTAGAACGATTAATATCAAAGAATTTCTTAAATGCCGCAATGTCAACCTCCTGGAGAAAGGAGGTTTTCACCTGACAGCAGCCCTATAAAACAATTACCCGCTGCGGCTTAAACCCTCTAGAAGTCTCCCTGTGGGTATCGAACAAGTGAGCAGATAATAAAATGACACAATTATCCATCTGTCACACTATTAATAAGATGTTTGATTTGCTCCATTTGCTCTGTGAGTGACGTCGGAGTGGCAAATCCCCTCTCGTTAATCCACAATCCTTCTGTTCATCTGCTTTAACATGAATTTACAGATTTGTTTGGGTTTTTCGTTCCGCAGCGTGAGTTTCTAAATTCATTCTAATGGGGATTTAGGTTTAGTTGATTTAGCGATATTACAACAGTGTCGAGGGGCAGGGAGAGGAAAGGCCAGGCATTCGAACAAAAATGGGTTCCATTTATAGAAGCTTTTGATGAGATCCAGCGTCTGTCTCTTTATTCATCCAGGGAAGTTTTGCTAAACATGCTTGTTCTTTTTCTTCATGCCCCTGCTTGCACACTTTCACTAATCATCCTGTGCTGTTGGCCGATGAGCAGCTCCACCAAAGCAATATGGGAAAATTAAGTCCCTTGCCGTAGGGGAGCTTGACAGCAGTTGTTAGGAAAGCTGCTGCTTCACTTTCTCCATCCATATTTTCTATAACATCAAGTGCTCTGATGAAGGCCTCAAACTGAGAACCAGTATTCTATTTTTTCTTACTCCTAAAATAACCACACTTGCAGCTCTACAGCTCAAGTTCCACCACATTCATTACTGGGCATCTCATTGTTAGCACTCAGATAGCACTGTGTGTTCCTTATTAGCAGTCTTTAGTACAGCTGACACTCAGGAGGACTCCTCTGTCAGAACCTTACTTGCCAAAGACAATTAATGAACACCCTGGTAGCACCTAGTATGCAGGGCTGTATTGACACCCTCTGTGCTTGAACTTAAGTCGATGCTTTCTTGAGATTAAGAGGTTAGAGAAGATTTTAGGTAGTTTGACATCCCATCTTTCCCATCTTTTCTTTGTGGTCAGCTGTATGCTTCTGCTCTATAAGTGCAGGCTCTGATTGCCAGTTGGGTAACACAGTGTAAAGTGATACTGACACCCGATGCCACAGCAGTCGTTGCTGTAGTAAGACGTCTTGCTTCCATGGTGAGGCAGCAGATTTGTTGCAGGGGTTGCAGCAATCTTGCTTCGTGTTTTGTCTTTCCCCCGACGGTGATAGCGCTGTGCATCATATGCCAGCACTGACAAACAACTCCAGCTTTAATTAACAAGGCAGCCCCCCCGAGGCTCCGCTGCTCATTGGCTGACGCATCCCACGGAGAGAGCTTTCTTAATGCCAGTGGGATGTCCCCCGGCCCCGGCTCTCTGAAACTGTCACACACTGTAGGCGACAGCATGGCTGATAAATGCATGGGCACATTCACAAGCCTTCTCTGTCTCGCACACACAAACACACAGGATTGAACCTCCACTGTGCATCTGTCCGAGCCATCAACCAGTGACCTAAATATATCCACCAAAGGAAGGTTCTAGTGTGTTGTGGAAGTGTGTTCATGTGGATCTGGACACATGGCAATCACTTTATCTTCCTCTGTGACTGAACGACACTTGTACACAGGTATGGAGGATTTATGTGACACAAAATATAAGACAACCAAAGAAAATGCTTTCGGTTTACATTTCCAACAGGTCAAACACTAAAAAGGATTTGGAGACCAGAGATTCTGTATGTAGGATGTTAAGGGCTACAACAAACAATTATTTTCATTACTCATTAATCTGCTGATTATTTTCTATATTCAATGATTGATTGTTTTGTTTGTAAGATGTGACACATCACAGTTTCCTAGAGACCAGGTTATTGGTTTGTTATAAATGGTTTGTTTTGTTTGACCAACAGCAGTTTGGCATTTCTGCTTAAAAATAACTAACCATTAGTTAATTTTCTATCTATTGATTTAATTAAACTAATAGTATGAGCTCTAAGGATGCTAATATATAAATGGAATATATCCCAATGTGTAAAGGCACTAGGGGTGGGTATCATGACATTTTTAGATGCTAGTGCTGTTACAACTGGACGTTTTGATGGAATATCTAAACACAAGCAGCAGTACAAGAACTTCATGGTATTAAAATTCACACCACAAGTGAACCCAGAAAGCCTGCAAAAAGAGCATGTTTTTGATCCCAGCTTTTGGTAATTGACAGTTTTCAAAGTCTGTGGTACAGACATTTTAGTTAGTACCAAAATGTATTAAGTTTTATGACCGGTCTTAGTAGGCACCAGGCAGAAAAGAGATCCATGTTTATCAGTGTTTCCTTCATTTCTGAGGCTTTTAACCAGCAGTGCTGATATGTTTTGGGGAAGGTAGTGGGATAGATGCATGCTGGCCCTGAAGGGTCCTTTTTGAAGAGCTGTCAGTTGTCTATTTTGAGGTATCACTCCGCAGTCTGAATGTACCCGCACTATAAAACCCTCAGAAAGAAAGCCTCTTTGATTTCAGGTACCATGACTCGTGAGGAATTGCTGAAAAGTGCAGACAGAACAACATAGCTGACACATATTAAGTGGCATATAAAAGCACGTGGGTAGCTTGTTGTAGGCATATATATCCATTTCCTGCTTGTCGTCCCGAGTTGTCTTCCATCTTCCTGTCTCTGTGTTTTCATTGCAGTGAATGACAGGATGTAATTATGCTGTGATTAAGATGCTGTCTCCGAGCCTGCGATGGATTAGGAGCTGCACTGTTAGAAGGTTCCCCGGTAATTATCCACTGCTGATTTGTCCCCCCTCCTTGCCTTTCATAACCCCTCTCCGGTTCCTCGACTGCTTGATTAATGCATGTTATTAAACAATGTTAACAAAAGACATTTCATTTGAGCAGTTTGAGAAAAAGAAATTATTTGGAGATAACTTCATAGTAATCATATTTGTCATTCAGCTGAGGTATTTTCCAGCCCTGTGATTTTGGTTAATATATAATGGTGTACTTGGCCGCAGAAGCTCTGTATGAATGACTAGCAGGCGAGTGCTGTGAAGGATTTACAATAAAAATAATGAAACCTAAATAGAGAGGGCACTCTTTAAGTGGCTCATTAAGTAATGGCTGTTTTCCTTTTCAGCCGTGTCCTTCGCTGACAGAGAGCTCTGAAAGCCTGGCTTGCTTCAACCTTCACATCAATTGAATCCCTTTTCAACATTTTGTTTGCATGAGAGGATAGGTCATGTTTTCCAGTCTTGCAGACTCATTCAACACAAAGGTCTGTTGACTGGTCTTACTGAGTTGTATGCAGGAAAGTTATAACGCTGAGCTTAACAATGCTTTCCTGCAAACCAAGGTGAACATTTTACATCAAGCGGTTTGTTTGGCCATGTTACTTTTTAAAAAGTCTTTGTAGCTGCTTGTTCTTTTGTGTTACTAGCAATCAATTTATCAGGGGTTTGAGCCAGGGCTGTTGTGAAAATAGAAAAACATGAAATCTCCCGTCATTACAACCTTCCTGCGCTCACTTAAATTAAAGGCAAGATCAGTGCTGTTAGAAGGCTAAGTCAAACTACAAAACTTTACAGAGTAAACATGTATAGCAAGCCAGATTCTGTATACTTGAACAAGGGTGTTTTTAGGACATTTTTCACATTTTTTAAAAGATGGTTCGCTTTGAGGCTTAGCTGTTCTCAAAGACCAACAGACTATCGAGCGTTGGCCAAAAAACAATCATGCGTAAGCTGCCTGCGTACACTATTTCCCAGCCCTGTACACTGTATCTAGATAGCAGTCGAGCACTGACCAACAACTAATGCTAAACTAAATAGCATATGAAAATGGCAAATTAGCACACCACTTGTAATACCTATACATCTAAGACTACAACTATTTACTGCATTCAAGATTTGAGTTAAGGAAATACAATTTAGGGCCTTACACCCAGGGAGGTGTACAACACATCATGGTAATGCTGGCACAAATTTGAATTCATCCCAACACTGTGCAGATTACAAATCAGCCTCCGGTCCATGTGGTCATGTTTTCAAGGAGGGCCTCGTTTTTTAAAGGCATGACTCAGGCAGTCGTGACATTGTGCGGAGTCTTGCTGCATGTTTTCTTAATAGATCGCTCTTGGTGTGAAAGCAATTAGCGTTAACAGTTGTTGACATGCTCTTCTGTTACCGACACTCGCTACCAACACCAGCTCTGAGGGGAATAGTCTTTATAGGCCAAGTGATGCTGACAATAATTGCTCAGCACTCAGCTCCCCGTCTGAAATAAGATACAGTGATATGTTAGTCTGCAATTTATTACAGCTCATTGTTTGTTGGTATGTTGATTGTATTTGCAGCATTTAGCCTTTTCTATGTGTCTGTGTGTTTATGTGTGGGTGCAGGCAAAGCCAAGTAAGGACTGTTTCAGTTTTTTGTGTGATAGCTTTGGCAGCCATATAACAAACTGTGGCCAAGATAATAGAGCTTAGATAAGAGGGTGGTTATGCAATGTGGAATTTCTCTCTTTCCCATTGCCACTTCTCCATTCACTGCCTAGATGACATTTGCCTGACAACTCTGGACTCAGCTGCCACACTCAGTTTTCCTCAGTTGAAATGAAGCACCTTGTCGGCCATCCACACTTTGCTCGTGGAATCTGAATGGCTTTGTGTGGCAGGTAGAGGAGTTTGTCATTGCTGATAAAGTAATGACCTTTCACCCACAGTACATCACTGTTTCAGGCTGATTATGTATTATGTATTCTTGTTGTGTTTTCACGGGTGAAAGAGGCATTTGGGCTTATTCTTTTATCCTGACTCAATATCTCACACGTAAGTGTGATTAATATTAAATGATTATTAAATATTAATATTAAATGACAGATTTTTTTGAAGCAGTATCATCATAGTGCGTCCTTGTAGTGTGCAAAAATGCATTCCCAAGGATAAAACACCAGTAATAGAGTTGCATATTTGGAAGGGCCAAAAGAGGTAAAAGTCCTTTCATTTTTCCCACAGATATTGTTAGGTGACTCACAGTTGGAGCACGTTTACGACTTGGATGTGCATGAAACTCTCCTGGTTGAATCATCATTGCAGGTTAACAACTTTTTTAGAAAATACCTGGTTCTTTTCTCTTTTTTACATAAAAAGACAAGGGTAGAAGTTAACTACAACTCTCAAAATGGTAAAAAAAAAAAAACATCTGATGACAGCTCAAAATTGTGATACATGCTGCGCTAATGGCGGGGGAAAGCTTAGTATTATGTTGGTGAGAAATACAATCTGCGGCTTGGATTCTGGGCACAGTTTTTGATGAATTCAGTAACTATGGCCCTGCGTTTTGTTATCAACTGCAACCATTAAGTGTTGTGTGTGGTCTGATGGTCATAACATATACTTGATTGTAACATTATCTGAGACTGTCCCAAGTTATATTGAGGATATTATTAAAATAAATAATTGGACTGCAAATACAGAAAAGGATCCGCCTACTTTGCAACTCTCTAAACCTACATGTGACTGCCAGGATGAAGATAACCACTCAGTTTGGCTGACTCACTCTTTGAAATGCATTTTTGCACAGGAGGACTGTAGATTTTGCCTCCCGTCTCTTGAATCACTTCATGACTTACATGGAAAGAAGGGAATGATTATAGCCAGCCATAAATGTGAGTATTATATTAAGCCTATTGTTATAATATCCTTATTATTTTTTTATTGTAGAATTAGAAGCAGAATGTCTTGTGGTCTACATGCTGTTGTAGAGGCTTTTTGAACATAACGAGATTAAATTATAGGGGAAACACAAAACCTTTCTGGATACTTTATTATTTTCAATTTTTACTTAATATGAATATAGATGTACAATAAGAACTTCCATAAACAAGAGTATCTGAATTCAGGTCCTCATATTGGTCAAACCTTTGGTCAAGGAGCAGATTTCAGTCTAACTCCAGTTGGTATGCTTCTGTATATCATCAGTTTTTAACAGGCTCAACCTGTTGCCAACTCACAGCACTCCTCACATTATGAATCCTCCGAACAGCTATGAATGTCAATGTTGCAGCTGTGTGCTCAGCAGAGGGAAGAGGGAGAATGTGTTTGAAATATAATGGGATATATAATAAGGCATATGTAACATTGCCATTGCAGTAAAGCCTGCAAGGGCAAGACAAGCTCCGTCACCCACAGTGAGATCTGGCTGACAGATCTGCCAAGGAAAAGTGTTGTCAGAGATTTTCTCCTCTACTCTGTCCCCGTCATTCGCTTTACTCCGACTGCTTGCCTCTTTCCTTATATTGTACAGACAGCACGTACATCCACTGATGACTTCTTCCATTTTTTCTTTTTAGTCCTCAGGTTGTTTACCCATAGATCAAAGGCAGTAAAATGCATTTGTGCCCCTCTTGCAAACAGGCCACACAGCTCATTTCAGAGAGGCCACTTTGTCAGTGCGTCTGAAACGAGGACAGGCACCTTAGAGCCAGGAGGGCTTTACCCAAGGCGTGGAATGAGATCAAAATTACACACACACACACACACACACACACAGACTCTCTAGGAGCCTCCACACAAGGCCAGTTGTTGAGTCAATAAAGAAAACAGGCAGCGTATGAGAGCGAGGGAACATAAACAGAACTCTGCCAAGCTACTGTTTGCATTCCACATCTCTAAGCCTCGTAGCATAGCATCTACTTTAGCCATGCGTAGTACAAATACCACGTTATTCATAGCCACGCTGATATTATGATTTGTAGGTATGGCCTGTAATTAAAACACGGATACAAGCCAGTCACTCTCAGTTTTATACAGTTTGTTTTACAATGGGGAAACTTTTGAACTAGAGTTATTCAACTGAGTATATTTTATGCAGGAATGAATATGGTTGTGTCAATAACAGAAGTAGTAGCAGTAGTAGTTCTAGTTCTGTTTCCCACTGTTCATTTTTGGGTAAACATGGAATACTATTTTTGGAATTCCAATATATTAAATATTTAAAAATATATGGTTTTTATCACATTAGCTTGACAGTCTATTTTGTTGTCACTTGGAAGAGCTGATTGTACACTGCAAATGTAATCATGTTAACAATGGCAAGAAATCTTTTTTTTAATACAGCTTGGGATTTTTATTGATGGAGGCACTTGAATGAAAATTGGTTGGAGTCTGTAGTAAATGACACATCATTTCTGTGCCACATTAAACTTATTTTTAGTTTTTTTGAATAAAGGAAGACTACACTTCATTTCCATTGTATAATTTCTCATTATTAAGCTGAAAAGAACTGGCTCAGCATGGCGTGTACATGCCAAGTCTGAGTTTCAACCAGGTTCAGAGCGAGGGCATTCTGTACTTGCCCCTAATGTCCAACCCTCATTAAAGGTCGATGTTTGGCACGTCCATCAGCTTACCAAATATCTGAGAGGATTGGCTTGAAAATCATCTTTGGTCTCTAAAGGATTTTTGTGGTCATTGTATGTTACTCATCAGCCCATAGATTCATGTCATCTGCAAACAAAATGTCAGACTTCCTCATTAGTGAAAACCACAACAATACCACACAAAACTGGCAGGCAAACTTCTAACTTCTTGAGTCAGTGATTTTAGTTAGTTTCCCATCTGCTGTTTAAAATATTCAGCCACTGAAAGCACATTTGTTTTGCTGGGTATCCTGTATAATCTGACAAGTTGAGTCATTATTATTAATGAACCTTTCAGCCTCAAAGGTGGTCCAAGAGTGCTCATTTTCTTGCATTTAGAATGATGCTGTTGTTCCTACTAACACTACATCTTAAATGCATGTAAACACCACACAGAGATGTTCTATGTACTAGAAATACTGACATGATTTTGATGTCATTTAGAGATGTTACACTAGAAGGTCAATTTGGAAGCCAGTTCCATTAAAAGGGCAGTTTGGAATGACATATTTACAACTGATTTCCACATTTTACAGCAATCTTTCACCAGGCTTCTTGTGCCTGGACACCCGCGCAAAGCATGCTGGCGTTATTGCTTTGCAAGCTGATACTCCCTTGCCTTCAGTAAGTTCACTGTACTTACATATCCAATCTCAATTTAAGTAATCCCCAACTAAGAAATCATCCTTCCTCCTTACCATACCCCCAGCGATCCCTGCTGACTTACCGTGGCAGCAGCATGTATCTTGTGGTGACCGAAGCAAGAGCCGCACATTCCGCCAAGAATCTTTAAACTAGAGTTACGAACATGACAGCAAGCACTCCCATTAGTGACTAAACCCTACACAGATGTGATTCCGCAGAGAGAAACAATAGTGCTGGTGACACGTACGTGAACAGACGGGATCACTTGGCCTGAAGCCATGTATCCAGTACCATTATAATGCTTATCACACTGTGACCGCTCATCAGAAGTAAGACAGTGTCAATATACGCCACCCTTATACGCGCGAAAACAAACCGCCCCAACCCCAAAAAACCATGTTTGTAAATTGTTCTCTTACTCTCTATCAGATCAAAAAACATTGTTCTTCAGAAAACTATTCTCGAGGCTGTACTGTAGACGTTTTCTAATACTTATGACAACTTCTAATCAACCGCATCGTTGCAATTACAGGCTTGAAATGCACCAACTGTCCCATGTTAGACCAGCCCATTCCCGGTTTAAGCACACCCCCACATCTGGTTTTCAGAGCTATGGTCCACAAATAGCAATTTAAGTTGGTGCTGAACCGATACAGTTAACTGGGACCAGCTCAGCGCTCTCGTCTAGGCTGAGCACGCTTATGCTGATTCTTCACAGCCAAACCAATAAAGCCAACCGTCTGCCAATTTAGAGAAGCTGCCCTACTGTCCCGCCTCCATAAGATTGGGAATGGTTCATATCCAATTCCTCGTACATACGTTTCTACATGATTTCCTCATCAGCTAAGATTCATGCAGTGGCGTCTTGTCAGTCGTGCTTGTGTGGGATGAGGCGAGGCATCTAGATTTATTGGAAAGTTAGCATGAAAGATAAGTTCGTTTGCAAGAATTAAGGAAATGTCTATTCAGATATGGCGTCACCACAAATAACTCTGCATACGCCACTCAACCAACATGAACCACCACCACTCTGCTGAACATCTGAATGATTCACCATTCCTGAACAATTTTCCACTTCTCCAGCGACCCTCAGCAGCAGCAGTCAGCCCCCAGGACAACCCCGCTATGCTCCCTATCTGTAGCTATGCGGGACCCGATGCGGGAGCAGCATCCAACTCCGCTTCCCCCCCAAACAGAGCAAGCATGAGTATCCAAACACCTCTCGCAGACACTTTGTTACTGCCAGCCCGTTAACTGGGACACTTTGTCGGCGAATCGCGAATCACCTTCCCTTTCCCTTCAGCTGCCTTCGCCCAAGGCTCGCTAATCAGTTCTCCAATGTGCCATCTGGTGGCTGGAAGGCCGAGTTTGAGCGGTGGTTGTTACTT
>NW_023339718.1:22148852-22149370 GCF_004916995.1 Morone saxatilis
CTTCAGTATTACTTACTTTAATATCAATCTCAATTTAAGTAATCCCAACTAAGAAATCATCCTTCCTCTCACCATACAAGGATCTGCTGATTACAGTACAGCAGATGTATCTGTTGAGAAGCAAGAGCACATTCTGCTTTAAATAATTAAACATGACAGATAGTCATCATTAGTGTAAACCTACACAGATGAGGCAGAGAGAAAAATATGTGGTGACACTAGCGTTGAACAAGTACTTGGCTGAAGCATGTATCCAGTACATTATATGTATAATGTAGTATCATCAGAGTAAAAGTGTCAATATAGCACCTTATAGCAAAAAAAACCCCACAAAAAACATGTTCTGTAAATTGTTCTCTTACTATTATGATCAAAAACATTGTTCTGAAATCTAATTCTCAGGCTGTACTGTAAGTTTTCTAAAATATATGACAACTTCTAATCAACCCATCTCAATTACAGGCTTAAATGCACAACTTCCATTTAGACCAGCCCATTTCTGGTTTAAGCACCACCCA
>NW_023339718.1:22149462-22150205 GCF_004916995.1 Morone saxatilis
CTATTCTTCAAGCCAAACCATAAAGCAAGTCTGCAATTTATAAATGCTAGTGTCTCATAATGAATGTCATATCCAATTCTGTACATAGTTTACATGTATTATCATCACTAAATTATGAGTGGTCTTGTCAGTGTCTTGCTGTGGAGAGGCAGGCATTAGATTTATTGGAAAGTTAGCATGAAAATAAATTTTTGCAAGAATTAAAGGAAATGTTATTCAGATATGGTAAAATAACTCTCATACCACTCAACAAAATTGAACCACACACCACTCTGGTGAAAACTGATGATTACATCTAAAATTTCCACTTCTCAGACGTCACAGCAGGTAGCCAGGACAAGCCGCTATGCCTATCTGTAGCTATGCGGGAGGCGAGCATCCATCGCTTCCCCCCAACACAGAGTCAAATGAGATCCCAACACTTCGCAGACACTTTGTTATCAGCCGTTAATGGGACACTTTGTGGGAATGAATACCTTCCCTTTCTTCCAGTGGCCTTCCCCAAGGCTCGCTATCAGTTCTCCAAATGTGCCACTGGTGTGAAGCGAGTTTAGGGTGGTTGTATTCCAGCTTCCTGCTTAATTGCTTCCTGGCAGCAGAGGTAAGCTTGTTCTCAGTAAATAAATCCTTCTATTTTCATTTATCTGCTCCAGGTGTTGATGAAACAATTCCCCCACTGGATAATCATATTTCCCCTTCCCGCCTGCCAAGACGCTGAGAGGGAGATGGAGGCAATCCCCCCC
>NW_023339718.1:22150305-22194906 GCF_004916995.1 Morone saxatilis
ACACACTCACAAACACTCACACACCAGTAGGTCTCTCTCTGTGTGTGTGAATTGCTCTCCTTGGCGTTTCAATTTGCACAATAATACAAGAGGTGGAAAACGGTTGCACACACTGACAGGCTGCACCAAAGGGGTGGTGGGTGTATATGTGTATGTGAAGGGTGGTGCCACCCAGAACAGAGCAACCAGTCAATTTGCCAGTCATACATTTAATCAGCGAGTCAGTCAGTCAATCAATCAGTAAGCGTGCAAAGTCAGCTTGTCAATCAGTCACAGACACGATTCAGCCAGGCTGCCAGCTAGTTAGTAAATCAGTCCGTTAATGAGAGAGTTATGAAATCCGTCATCAGGTGACGTCATCATATGTTCTCTGTAGAGAAAAGGTACAGAAAATGTTTCATTTAAAACATTTAATTCCAAAATTTTATAAATTTTTTGAAAAGTTCAACTCAAAATAAAAGTTCTACATTGTGACTTTTGTCTCCAAAATAAAACCTGTTCAAATGATACTGAAGAATTAAATGAGTATTTCAAACACAGTATCTTGCTTTGTTCCTGTCACTGTCAGTTTTTCCTCTCCTGTTGACTGATACAACATAAAGCCATGTTTTATGACAGCAGAACAAGCCTGTATTTCTAGTAGCTGCCAGTCATTTTGGTAGCCTGTGGCATTGCCTTTATCAGTTCTGAAGCCTATAAATGTAACTGAGGGTCACATACCTCTGGAGGCCTCTCCAAGCCTCTATAGCTGCAGGCAGGAATGTTAAAACCAAGGGCGGGCTTGGTTTGTGTCGGTGCTGTTGTTGAATAGAGATATACTGCTGTGGATCCATGTCGAGGTATAGCATGCTTCCCTGCAGTGCTTTTATTTATGATAAAAGACATCCCCATACATTGCTTGGGAACATATTGGTGCACCATCATATTGTGTTATGATTTAAGGGGTAGCAAGACTACTCTAATCTGTTGACCTTTCAGGGCGAAGGCTTATCATTTTCCCCTTCCTCAGATTGTTGACAGGAAGATCAAAGTGCAGGCCAGCACCTCGAAGCTGGAAGGGATTCAGGGTTCCTCCTCAGGAGCACTTGAGCAGCGTGCTATCCACTTGACATTGTGACATGCCCAGGACTGTCATTAACCAGTACAGTCTTACTTATTGGCCTTGAAACCGGATCCATGACAAGAATCTTCAGCAGACAAAAGGAGAAAAGTGAGCTAATGTGTGTTTTTGGGCCCTTCAGCAAAAATAGCAGGCATTGTTTGCAGTAGAAGGCACAATGGTGTTTCTGTTCAACAGCAGCACAAGTGAAAGCTTGTCAGAGCTGGGGAAAGTGAGGGTGAAAAGACAGAGGGAGAGAGAAAAGCACGCACTCACAAAAGCAACCTGTTAGAGTGCTGGACTGGTTATTTAACCTGCAAGGCACTGCTGTCAAGTGAACAGTGTGGAGTTGGGCAGTTTTCAGCACTACTTTTTTTCTGTAACTTTCTAGTTTCCTCTCTTTGTGTCTTTCTTCTTGTTTCATTTTAACTCATTCTTCTTATTTGTCATATTTTCCTACTCAGACTCTACTTACTTGACTCTATCATCAGTTTAATAGAAAAAGAACACTGAAATCTATAGTTTGTGTTAATGATATTGTTGGACTTGTGTTGACCTGTTACTAAAAATCATATCTGCTACGCTCCACGATTCACCAGCTGGCTGTGGGAAGCCCTTAATCTAATTGGATCCTTATGTGGCATTTGAAGAGATTCCACACAACGATGCATTAAGCATGCCTCTTTTCTTTCTGTCACTGTGCACTATACATTTAGAAGGTCAAGGTGTGTAGATCCTGTTGGCCTTTTTCATTTTTTCTTTTACAGCCCATATAACATTTTTTTTTTTCAAAAGTTGGCACGTGAATAATGGGCAAGAAATAGCGGAAAATATTTTGAGTATAATACAAATCTTCTTGCACTGCCGTCTCAGCTCTGTTACTCTTTACAACTTCATAATATGTTGGTGTAAATATTGATTACACAGTAGTGAGAGACATTGCATAATATCTTTTTGGGAACTTACATTTCAGAATGCCCAAATTTCCCAAATGCAATCTGTTGTCAGTTATGAGTTGTATGACTAAAGGATCTTAAAATATTTCTGCTCTCCTGCAGCAGAATATAGTGTGAATATCAGCAGGGGTTGCTGAATGTTAGTAAGTGAAACAAGATAAACAACCTTCAGTGTTTGTTCTCTGGAGATTTCTGCAAAACACAGCAGCTGTTTTAACAGTTTTTTACAATACACACTGTACATAGCAGGCTTACAGGCAGTCCTCCGTCAACAGTATACTTTACCTGACATCTGGTAATTAGCCAGATAAGTAGTAGTTGCTACATAACTAATGAGGAGTCCTATTCCCCTTGTCTGTCCCCTTGAAACAACATTTCTAAAGAACATTTTACACACATGAAAACATTGGGCAAAAAGTAAAAGTATGCAGCTTAATGATTAATCCACCCTAAAACTTGATAATTCTTGTATTCCACAATACTCACCTCTGAGTCAGCAAGTGCTCTGTGCATACAATGCTAGACTCCTCAGCCTTAGACCTTTTATCTCTGCTCTTTGGGATAAAGCCTCCCAGACCGGCTGGGTTGGTAAACCCGGTGTCACATTAAATGATTTCTGCTGTTACAGTTAGCAGTTTTGGCCACCCGTAAGCATGCAAAGCTGCCTCATGCAGGTTCAGTTCCAGTTGGTATGAGAAATAAAAACAGTTTACTGATTCATCGGGCAGGAATTTAGCATGGCATCACAGTATCTTTTTATCTGGATGCTACGTAAAACAAGGAAATCCTCAAGCAGTTTGGCAGTTATAGTAGTCAATATCGTGATTCTAGTTTAGTTTTAGTGGATTAATTGATAGAATTACCAAAATCTGGACAGGATCCGGCCAAGGCTGAATGGGCAGACTCTCCTGTGGTGGAAATGCTGTGTGGTTTCTTTACTGCTTGTGTTTGTGGTGGGTCTGAGAGGCAGCCTGTCAAAGTTAATCAGCCTACAACGACCAGCTAAAAACAGACATCCTGACTGTAGTGTGGTTCACACACATAGAGACACACACACACACAAAGGCAGGCAGACAAACTGGCAACCTCTTAAGTGTTCATGCTCACGTACCACACGCATAAAAAAGAGTTGTGAACAGATTTTTCTTCTGCCGGCAAGTCATTAATGGAGGCTTGCTTAATGGTGACTCTGACTGAACCTGCATAGATACAATGCTGTGCTATAGTCTTTGAGATAGAGCTTCAATGGGATTGGATGCCTGAAGACATTTATTCAAACAAGATGAACTGTTGATCCCTCTTCGCTTTCCCCCAGTTTCTCTCTGTAGCGCACTGTTGCAGTGTTGAGGAAAAAAGAGAAGGAAAAATCTTTTCCTGTCTGGTTCTTATTACTTACAGTATCTACCAGTCCAGAATGTACTATATTTGATTTTAATGCAAACTAGAATAAAGTTATACAGTGAGTGTGAATAGTGAAAAGAGAGTCATGCCAATGAATACATCACTTCTAACAAGTTTATCAAGTCAAGCAATGGGGTTTGAAATGTGGCCTATTACTAACAAAACCACTGGCATGACATTGACATTGGATATTGTACCACTACTAAGCTAGTAAATGAACCTTATTGTACAGTAACACTGTTTTTAGTCACAATAGCGGCATGGCTTTAGTGATGGCAATGTTAGTCCGAACTGAAATATCCCAACAGCTATTGGATGGATTGACATATCCCAGCATAAAAAAACATTCCTATGTTATCATCATATGCCAGTGAGTAGTGAGTAGTTTCTCTTTAGTTGTTGTAGATACCCACTAAATATCTGGAATGTAAAATGTGAAGAGAGAATGAGGCGAGGAGTTACACATGTGCAGCACAGTGGCATTCATTGCCATCATTAATCACACATTCACCTGGAATTAGCAAAGCGGCACACTTTAAATGGTTTTAAATCAGTTGTGGCCCGCTGTAGCGGGCGGCTACTTAATAGTCCCTATCGGCTCCAGACTGAAGTCCGCTGATAGTTACCCTGCTTGTACATACATGTCACTGTGAAATGGCTGAGGAGTGCAAACAATAAATAGCTCTAACCTGAGGCCTTGTGTGCTTGTATAATGCATATCTGTGTGAGTTTGTGTATGTAATAAGAATCTCCATCAGGCCATTCTCAGCTCCAGAGAAACAACCAACCCCCAATATATGAATCTCCTTGTGTTGCTGTTAATAAGCTTCTAATTGGTATGCAGGCCGGGTGGAGGAACACTGGCATCAGGCCACGCTCGCAGGGCCATAATAGTGAATTACACCTATATAGAAATACCAACAGAGGAGATATAGTGAGCCAATGTAGTATGCAGATGTAGAGCCAGTAATAATCAAAATAATAATGAGAAGCATTGTAATAATAGCTGGGAATAATTATCTTGTGTTTATTATTCGTCATCTGGGTTTGATTGTCCAACAAAATGTATACAAGATGTTTAGAAGGTGACTTGGATGTTGATGTCATAGTTACAGTGAACCATGAACTGTGTAATGGTAAAAATCTTAGTTATGTATTGTGGCCAAAAAATTTAACTTGGGCCAAGAGCGTTCTCCAACAAATAACACCACAATGTGTTAGTGTGAAAACTGACACAGCCTCCTTCCAGCTTTGTTGGTGCAGCTGATTAGAATTTACAGATATATTGTGTAGTCTGATTCTGTTTGCAGCTGGTTCCAATAATATCTATCTGGTAGACTTCAGACTGTTGTTGTTGCTGATGGTTTCAAGTCCCTAGATGGTTGATAATGGTGTCCCCCAAGGATCAATATTAGCCCCCCTGCTATTGACTCCATACATAAACAATATGTATTTCTCAACATTCATTTTTATGCTGACAATACCATCTACTGCAAACCAGGCTAATCTCCAGGTTACAGTCTGCTTTTGATGACCTTTGGACCTGTCTTATTTCTTAACTTTCTAAAAAGACTAAATGTATGCATTTCACAAGAGCACAGTGCTTTGAGCTTCCTACTCTCAACTCATGTTGAACAAGTTGCTGAAATAATTGGATTTTTTAACCTGAACAGGGCTTGGGTTCCCTTTACTAACAGAAAAAAACTATTTAACAAATCCATCTGCTATCTACACTGGATTATTGGAATATGCTGCATGCTCATGCTGCAGTCACTACCCATAAACCACTGGACATTATTTCAGTGCCACGGAATTCATTGCTATCTAAGATAGTTAAAATATTTAGTTGAAAGTAAACAACCATGACACTAGATCAGAGGTTGGTTAGCTTTAAAAAGCTCTACCTACTTCTTGTATTTATACGTTTAAGTATTTTGATAACACTTGTGAATGTCTTTATTAATACATAGTCTTGTTTGTGATGTGACTATGTGAGGATTGTCTTATTGTGATGCATATGTGTATATATGTTCTTAGGCCTGTCTAGTGTAATAGATCTTGATCCCAATTACAATTAATTTTTTGAGGATAATGAGCATCTACAAACATTTTTATTATTATTATTAATGTCTGGCCATTCGTTTTTGAGATATCTGGCTATGGAGCAAAGGGTTGGTTATGTGTAAAATTTGTGCTGATGATGTTGCTAGACTAATGGTCATAAAATGAATGAGATCTTATCCTCAGGGTACTACAAATGTCCACACAAAATTACACAGCAATCTGGCCAGTTGGTGTAAAGACATCTCACTCTGCAATTAAGTGTTGGCCTGATGGATGTTGCCAACCTTAAGCCCCAGTGTTGTGTACCGATGTTTAGTCAGTGTCCTTTACATGCGGTTGATTTGGTCCGTTGTGCTTGACTGCATCATTAATGTGTTATTAGTCACCAATTTATCAGTATATGATATCTTAATATACTTAGGAAGCTCATCTGTTTAGATTTCCCAAGCCTTTGAAACATCTAAATGCTGTGTCAAATACACAAAGGCAAGAACCATTTTCCAAACACAATATGCTTGTAATGTTTGGTATATAAATTGTCACATTTAAACATAACAAATAATGTCAGATATCCAAAGCTTCAATCCGGCCAGGTTACTACATGTATCATGTATGTGAAATTTGGGTTGAGCCCTAATAATCATAACAATAACAATTTGTGTAGCACCCAAAAACTGTCACATAGTGATTTTCAGAGAATGAAATGATAAAAATAAAAGTCTATTAGATTAGATGAAACTTTAATGATCCTTGTGGGGAAATTGGGTCATCACAGCCGCAGAGAACAGGATACAGATGAGAACAAGGAAAATATGGAGCACTAAAGAGATGAGTAGTGATTTAACAAATCATCCATGTTAAGATTAACACCTCATTAAAAAGTCAACAGATAACATCATCAGACAAAAAAACCTACACGCAATAAAATCATTGACAACTTGTAACTATACTTTAAGCTATATTTTATAAAAGCCTGGCAGGGTGTGTAAAGAATTTTATTGATGTGACTCCTGAGTATACTGAGACAGGCCCATGTCGTTATTTCAGGGTTCCTGTGCATTGGTAGCTGCTGGATGTGATGTGGTGAAGGGGTCATACTGCTTTATGCTGTTACTGTGATTGCCTCCTGAGATATACAGGAGATGAAGAACAGCACTGATAGCACCGAACAGCCCTGTGTAAATCTTTATTATCCCTGAAGGGCAATTTGCTTTACACCAACCAGTCATTAACACACAGCAGAGATGTAACGGGCACACTACACCTCAACACATAAACCCAGGAGCCAGTATTTGTTGCATTAAATGTGTGAAGACAAATCCTTCTGTGTTGGTAAGAGCTCTGGGGATATAACATGACTATGTGATGGTGGTGTGATTAAAATAGTATTCATACATGTAAAGGTTATTCTTATTGAACTGATGATCTGATCTCCACACTGAGATTTTGTTCATGCAAGATTGTCTTAAAACAGAGTTCTTGGTAGACGGTTGTTGTGCTAGGTGAAGATTTGGTACTTTGGTTCATAACTTGTGAATATATTTGGAATATTTTAAAATCTCCACCACAATATAAAATAAAGTTGTGGGTTTAATTCAACATTTGTCTTCAAAGTGTGAGTTAGTCCCACCACTAGGACAGTGGGTTTTAACAGGTATCACCTAGTTGATGTTCATTGTACATATAATATGGCGTTAACTTGACAGAAAGCAGCTCATACTCATTCGTTCAAGTATCTCAAGCTGCTTGGTAGCGGTTGTGATTCTGAGTAATTTAGGGCTTTAACTCTATGTTCACTTGTGGCTTTAGTGCACCTTTTCATTTGGATATCATTAAGATAATTGCATCATGTCATTATTTAACCTCTTTTGTACCAACTTGAATGTTGCTATTGTTGCTGGTGTTGCTTATGTTTCCCACGGTCTGGTGTAGTGAGCAGTGCTATTTTGGTAGAAGAGCTCATCTGGCTGGGGATCAGTTTCCAGACCCATGCTGGTAATGTGTGTTTGTAGCTTTTGTGGTTGAACTGTTGACTGGCCTGTGTCTGTCTGGTTGATTGACAGCACTCTAAAAAGGGCTCTTTTCAAAAAGATCTGGGTCAGTATAATATTTCACATGTATTATTTTTACTCAACACACTTTATTGCATTGGTGCTTTTTAAATCACCCAGGCTAAAAAGCCATAAAAACTAACAGGATATAACTAGCAGAAATCATTTTGGAATAATGACAAAATATGGTAGACTGTTTCAAAATCACATGTATCTAGTTATTGCACTGTACACTGGAGCCATGTGTCACTATAAAACAATGTCTTTGTGTAGAATGAGTTTGCAATTTGATCACATTCAGTAAGCAAGTATGTTTTCAAGCCAGAAGATGGTGACTACGTCCCGTCTCTTCAGCATTGATCAAGCTTAGGAGTGCTTTGCTGGCTCAGCATTTTTAAAACACTAATAAAAGGTAACAAAAATGAAATGTGGTGGTAGGTTATGATGACCCAGCACATATTTTATACTGTACTTTCCTTAAGATTCTTCATATTTTTCAACAGTGCTTGTACTTGATAAAAAGCAGATCATATCCTAATCTATCACTGCTGTGCATGTCTGACCCACTTTTTCCAGCCCTGTTTTCATGTCTTATTTTCCAGGTTGTGTAAAGGTGGAAGACTGAATTGCAGAGTTTGATTCTCAACACTCATCATCATTCTCAACTTGTTTTCATATCGACAGTCAAGAAATGTGAACTTAGATCCTTGATACATTTGAGAATTCCTTTTGTTAAATGAAAAAGAAGCTTAGATGAAAACATGTTTATATTTCTCAAAGTAAGGTATTTACTAGTACCGCAAAAAAACAATAATAATATTTATATAGTAATATTTCGTGAATAAAGTTGCTTAAAACAGATAAAACAGGCTGTAACAATGTAGTGGATTTAATATCTTGGATGCCAGCCCTCTGTGGATGGGTCAGTGTTTTGGTAGACATGAGAGGTGAAGAACTTGAACAGTTGCCTTGTATTTGAGTGTCTTTGTGTCCTTCCGCTAGTTGATTACACAAACCCGGCCCTCTGTGAAATTATTAGAAATCCCTAATCATCCCCAGAGAGAGAAACACTATCCAAGTCCCACCCAAACTTATCCTCACATCTTCACTGTGGTTGTAAGACATAAATATTTTCATATAAATCCCCTATCTGCTGAAAGGAGCCAGAAACACTGGCTGAAATCAAGATGTTTTTCCTCATCCCTGTCTTTCTCTCTCTCTCTCTCTCTCTCTCTGTCTCTCTCTCTCTCCTTTGCCACTTTCTCCCTCTTCCTTCTCTTACATGTACTCTCTCCCCCAGTCTGCCATCTTACTACCCCCCAGCCTTGTCAGTGTCAGAGTCAGCTGATGCTATGGAGAAAAGAGGCGAGGTCAATAGTTTGTCTTCCTGCCTTATAAATAATATGACTCAGAGGCTGACAGAATGAGTTTGGATGGCAGCAGCAGGGATAAAATGGCTGGAATATTTTCTTCACCACCACCACTACCCCTTTCACTCCCCAGCTTGACTTGTTTAATCTAGGTGACAAATACTTGTCTGACCTTGCTGCTGTGTTTCTTTTCTGTTTGTTGTTGTGTAGGAGAGTTTTTCTTCTTCTTCTCCTGCGACACTGCTGGCTTTTTAGCTGAGCAAGGAAGTGTTTTCTTGTCAAAGAGCCATGTAATCGCATTACCCTCCACATGTGTTTTGGTTTAGAAAGTCAAAGTGTGTGTGTGTTTGTGTGTGTAGGTGTGTGTGTGTGTGTGTGTGTAATCCTTCCCACAGCAACCCACACAGCACACACACACACACACACACAAAGACGCAGCAATGCATTTTACTTTTACATGTGTTTGAAGCTGTTATGGGTACGTGAAGTGGGTGTGTGCTCATGATTACGCGTTGACTTTTTGTGCATACACGCATGAACATGTCTGCAAGTGTTTGTGTTTACCAGTGCCACGGGGTGCACACGCTCCATTGGGATCTGAGCGTTACAGTCCACTGCTAGCTGCTGCAGCCCGGGCCCAGGAGAGTTCTGCTGTGCTGTAACTGAGTAGCTCAGGGGAGGGGAATGGAGGGTGGGGGTGGAGATTTCCTGTGTTGCCCATGCTGCTCGGGGTGAACACCAGTGTCAAGTGTTGGGTTACAGCTCAGTGTGGTGATTGTGAACGCAGCACTGCACATTCACCAGCAGCAGTGATTCTGCTTTTGCATGAATCTCTAGAACTCCCACTAAAGGTACAAAAACTATGCACGTGTATGCAGTCATCAGCGCACACATCATTTATGAACTAACAAAATATTAACAATTAGAATACGGATTGATCTTTATTTTCTGGATTCATTGATAAATCATTTTGTCTCTGAAATGTAAGAAGAAAATTAGAGATGTCCCAAGCTGATCTTAAGGATCTGTATTGGGGCAGATCCGTTACATTTTTAACTGTACTCTCTTTTTTTTTGTTTTGTGCACCTCAGCCCTTTAGTGTCAGCCGCTGATCCTTTCCACAGCCAGACTCTACAGTGCAGCATTGCACTGCATATCAAAGTGAAACTTATTTTGGTTTGAGTTCAGAAAGAGAGGTTGGCAAGATACACAGACTCGTTAAACTCTGAGGCTAAAAAATCCATTAAGGATCCCCTCCAGACGTGTATACAAATAGTCTGCTTGGAACCATGAGTGTCTGATGTGTTTTTTTTTTTGCAAAAAAGTATAATTTCAACATTAAAATATTTAAAAAGGCACCTGCTCCCTCTACCTCATTAAAAAATCCTGAATTGATGAATATGCTAATTCATTTCTAAAGTTTTCCTGCTGGACACAAAATGTCTCCTACTAAAAGTCCATTCTCATTGGATGTGCACTGGCTGCTTCAATTTTCCACATCACACTATATATGTTGCATACTGGACCAAAATGGACTTCCAAAACTATTTGTTCTATTAGTACTATTCGCAAAGAGCAGTGTAAACCGGCTCTTTCATCGGTTAAAATGACAGTCAAAGCCAGCGGCAGATCACGTTGCTAATTAACATTCATTCTGTGAGTAAATTGATGGAAGGCCAACATTAAACTTGTTGTCAGGTCTGTATGCTTTCTGCAGGCGGGTGTATGTACTCTGCCAAAGCTCATTTGTGAAGGAAGAACATCCACTCTGTAACCCCACTGTACAAGTGCAAGTGTTCTTGTAGTTCCCACAAATCCTAGATTGGTACGTTTTGTCTGTAGCACCTTCAGTATTTGGCTCAAGTGTGCTAAATTTAGTGGTCTACAGCTGTTATTTTAGTGTCAGATACAGCATTAATCAACATATAGGTAAATAGAAGTATTGGAATTTGACTTTTTGTCAGCAGATAGCCAATGGAAAGCAGCAAATCCTTACATTTGAGAAGTTGGAACCAGACAGTGTTTGGGGGTAGTAGTTTTAAAAATTACAGAAACAGTTGTAGCTGCAGATCAACTACTGGCTAAATCCATGCATGGATGCAAATTCATAGCACACGCATACATACAGTATCAAAAACACATTTTTATGTGTTCATGCTCAAAGACCTATGTATACATAAACGCATAAATCCTTTCACACACACGAATGAATGAATAAATGTGCAAATGCATTTACACATGTGCACACACACTGTTCAAATTCAATCATTGTCACCAATCTGAAAAAGGCGTCTGTGGCGGTCTCATTCAGCAACAGATCTGTGAGGCATATCATCACTCACACACCATCTCAAGGAAAAGCTGCTTTGCTTTTCTGAGGGAAGAGCTCCCAGAGCCGAGTTTGGTGTCTGATTGAAGGTTTTTTTTCTCTTCCCTCTTTCTCTCTAACATTTTAGCAGCGGGGTTTGAAATGCCACTCCAGCTCCAAATTGACTCTTCAGGGTTCCTCCGCTTTTACTATCTGTCATTCAGCATTAGGTTGAAGGGAGAAAGTCAGAAGCTGAGCTCGCTGCCTGGACCCTGGAAAATAGAAATTGCTTTAGTGGAGCAAATTATATGTGTCATTTTCATCTATTCACGTGTTGCTTAAAAAGAAGGCTTTATTTTTTAAAGTAACATTGTGGGTAATGTGGTGCTGGTGGACACCATGTCCCTATGGGTGTAGATTGTGGTGCTCACAGTGTGCAGTTCCTGCCTAGTGAGTTTACAATAGCAACCTCAGCTAATCGCAATCATTGCTACAGTATGGATTCCCATTATGGATATGGTAATGTATTTTCTGCTTGTAACTGCTGGCTCTTGCTCTGGTTGCACAGTGTGTATCACATTGCATGATTCACACAGTGCCTCATTTGATTACAGGCGCCAGAAAAGGGGGTCAGAGGCACATCTGATGACCATGCAGTTCAGTAGGCTCTACGGTGGTTTCCAGGACATCCGACAGAGTCTCTGTTTATGGCTCCCAGCATAATGAATGGTCCAAAGTGTGATTTAAATGGGCTAGCCCTGATCCATCTAATTGCTCCCCACTCAGTGTAATTACAACTTTGTGTGCACTTTGCTTGGGACTTCATACTGGCAGCCGCTATACAGGGTTGCCGTTTTAGCATTTTCCAGTTTTCTCCCTGCTAGGATAGCAGTCAGGCAAACGTATTTACTCATGCAATAATTAGATTATTTTCTGTAAACGGACACATTTGGAGATCTGCTTGGTTTGCATTACTGTTTGTAAGTGTGCTTGGTGTGTGCTGTTATCTTTATATTTTTTTATTTCCTTCCTCTGGTGAAGACAATGGTTGGCATGCAAGAATATTTTCCTATTCCAATCCAAACCTTCTTACTTTCTTCCGTGGGGCTCGCTCTATTAACTGCACAAACTTAATATGGCAAATATGGCTACATACGCTGCTATGTGTGTAGGAACGTTTCATTCACAAAAAAAGTCAAAAGGATTTCACACCTTCAAGTAGTGCCGTCACAAATCAGCAGACAAAAAATTGCAAATTTAGCAGTGTCAGGTTGTATTAAGGAACCTGAAATAATTAATATTAATACAGCCGCTAATGATGTGTCATCAGAGCACTACTGTGACAGAATTAAAGAAGAAATAGTTCACCATGAAGTTAGGTGCAAAAAAACATCTTTCTAAAGCAAATCAGTCCATGACTGAGATTGTAATCAGGAGGACATAAGGTGTCACCTGCAACCTCACTTCCATAAAGACCCAGAGGCACCAAAATATGCATTCTTGCGGGAGTATCAATGTTCTCCAGGCAGTTGGCTGAAGGCATTTTATTGTCTAACCCATATTCTCTTAGGTGTAGCTATTTTTCCCCATTCTATTCTGTACTAGGGTTGTATCTAACAATTATTGTTGAACCATCTGTTGTCCATTAAATGTCAGAAAATAGTGAAAAGCATCCAGCAAAATTTCTCTGACCCCAAGTTGACGTTTTTCAGTGGATTTATTTTGTCTGGCCAACCATCCAAACAAATATTTGGAAAGAGAATATTGGGAAGTAACTGATAAGTAACCTAAATGATCAACTGTTTATCAAACATTGTTGTCAACTGGCATTCAAATTATTTCAGCTATTTTATTCTGTCAAATGTGACAATAATTTATGCCTGAGTTGTATATGCCTTTGTATGTCTGCTCCCTAATGTATATTTATAAGAATATGTGCTTATGTGTAGAAGCTCAGTGAGTCTGTTCCTATGTTGCGTGTATATGTATGTTTATCCAGCCATGGATGAATGCTCCAGCAGGCAGGCTGTGTGTGTACTGTCAGCAGTGTCCCAGGAGACTTGCTCCAGGCAGGTGGGGTGTTAGTAATAGACTGATTTACCTACATACTGCTGCCTTCCCTGCTGCTCCAGGGAGCTACTACTGCTTGGCTGACTGACTCTGCAGCTACATGTGCACACACACATACATACACACACACACACACACTCCTCAACAAAGCAGGTGTCAAATACAAGTGGCACCTTTTGCCAGTCTGTGTCACCCTCTGGAAAAAGTAAGCAAGCATTTAATATACATAAAGCGATGGAGGTGGTGTCAGTTTACAAAAAAATAGCATGATTAGGATTAATTATTTTACAGCACCACATGTTGCAGTTACAGCAGCTCAGCCAACTGCCAGGCTGTTGGCTTTTCCCTTGCAATAGATGTACAGTGTATGTGTTCAAATTCGGGCTGGGAGTAGCTCACTTTTCCCCCACTCCGCTTTCTGGCAGAGTTGCTTTGCTACATTTGAAGTTCCTGCACTCGGGGTGATGTTTGTTCTCAGATTAATCTAAGCCCGGTGGCTTTTGAGGCGCCGTCAGATCGTTAGCGACGACTGTGTCATGTATTCACAGCAGGGTGGATAAAACACGTGTTTCAATTTGTCATCGGGAGCCTGCAGCAGCTCAGTCAAAGCAGCCTTTCAAAGACTCCAAATCAATCAGTTCTTCTTATCTGATGCCCCTTCACTCAGAAAGTAGGAGAGAACTTGACTGATTTTAAAGCTAGATTAAACTGATCTGTCGCTACTAAAACCTTCAGCGGTATACACTATGCATGCAGAATACAGAACTATTCTTATCCTACCTATCCTATCCATGTAAGTTTATTATTCAGTAGATTAGCTGATAGAAACATTAACCCACATTTTGCTCATTTCCCAGTCTAATTATAAAACAGTACAGAAACAAGTACATTAGTTGCCTTCGGCCATTCGTTCGCTCTAATTATGAACCGGCTGTTATATGACAATCCTCAAATAAAATCTTCAGATAAATAAATAATATGTGACAATGAGACTGATATCTTACATCTTGAACACGATCTTCATAATACATTAAGACATGACACCAGCTCACTGTCAGCAGGTCAACAAGTAAAACCTGCCAAGTTAGAATGGATTAACAGTTACTGCACAGTACACTAGGCGTGGCCTCTGTCTTCATTTTCAAGGCTTATCTTCTGAATGACAGCTGCTTTACCTATGAACTTCACAACTGGCAGCATTTCAGCTTTCTCAAACGTCTGGAGATATTTTTCTTGCAGCTGAAAAGGTTTACTGTTTTGCCAAAGCACGCAGAGCACACAAGCTAAAGTGTTGATGTCAGGACAGCTTCATTTGCCAGCTCCAGTACGAGTAGCCTACTTGGCAGCTGACCTGTTACAGATAATATAGTGAAACCCCACAGGCGTTGGTAAGTTGCTAATGTTTGGAGGCGGCCCTGTGGGGATATCATTTTCCACAGCTTGATTGGAAGTCAAGTCAGCTTTTAGGGGATATCAGAACTTGTGTGTTGGGAGATAATTACAAGCATTTTTGGATTCTGTTGCCAGAGTTGAGTTCACAATGGCTCGTCAAATTTGTGGAGCGGAGTGAGTCAGATAGCTTACGTCAGTGTGTTTGCCATATTGGATTGTTGAGGCTACTCAATTGGAAAAAAATATGAAATGCAACTTGTGGAAGAACTCTCATGGACCTAATGACCACTAGACATTTATGTATTTGATTTACTATTTAGCTATGGTTTAAGTTACACTTGATGTGTGAAGCGATACAGTACACACATCAGCTCTCTAAATCCATTTCCTCCCCTCACCTTTTCCCATACTTGATATCTTAACACTTGGTGCTACCGTCCTAAGACAAAAGGAGCTGATTAGCGATGAGGAGTTAGATTTGTGCTGAAGGCCAAGGGTGACTCAGAGCTGTGAACAGAGTCAAACAAAGAGAGGTGAGAGCTGCATGTAGGAGGAGATGAGTAACTAGAGAACATAAAAAGGCTAAGAGAAGAGGACAAAGCCATGATGAGGACAGGAAATTGTTCTTTTTTGGAATCTGAAATAAAACATTCAACTCTTGGGAAAAAAAGCTGAAAAACATCAAAATAATGTTTTTACTGCATCAAATTGCAAAAGTGTTGCCTAGTTTTGTATTGTCTCTCAACACTGCTGCACTATGTAATTTAATAGATGAAAAAAACATCCCTGCAATAAGCAATAATTCAATGTTGTTGATGATAATGTGGAAATACATTATGTAGATGCATAGCAGCGTATTTTAAACTACAGTATGCCACCCAGCCAGAGGAGCAAGGGAGTCAGCAGCCAAGTCCTGATCTGTGTATGCAGTGTTAGGGAGCCCTGCTGCTCGGCTGCCTGCCCCGCAGCCCAACATCTGCTGAGCGCAGGAAGCATTTGAAGGATAATTAAAAGGACTGGCTTCCAACTCATTTCCCGCCTCCCATGGCTAAGCAGCAACATGCTGCTCAACAACAAGAACTGCAATTATTTTGGGAATTAGGAAGAGAGCGCAGGAATACAAATATCAAATGTGTGCAACAAGAGGATGTCTTCGTTTTCTCGTTCCAGTCATAACAGATGTTTGATTTTTTTTCTGTTCTTACTGGTGGGTCTGATTAGTCACGAGCCTATAGAGGTCAACATGGAGGCTGAGTTATTTTATATGATGCTCTCTTGTTTAGTTCTCTCCGAACACGCAGTTGACTCGGGCTTGATTTGTGAACTCGCGCTTAGTGGCCTGTGAAGCCAGCTGAAGCTCACAAAAGGCAGTAAAGATGTGCATTCTTTATCCCTCAATAGGTCTTTTCAACGAGATGCTCAATAAAGCTCTCCATTGCTTTAAAGGGGCTGTTACACATGCTTTGAGACAGGGGAGAAGTGAAATATCACATCACCTGTAATGATCTCTGAGTTGCCTGGATGACAATAATGAGTGGGTGTGAGTATGAAGTGCTGGCCCGCACTGAGATGTTAATATAGTCTGGTTCACCAAAGGCTCAAGGCTATTCTTTGTCTTCCGAGCAAACAGTAATAGTAAGAGGAGGCATAAAACTCTGATTTCATTTTTAGAGGGAGGTTGTAAAGAGGGATACATATCACTTCCTGCAAAACTTGAAAGATGAAACCATTTATTGGATGCTGGCCATATAAAGCTATTGCTTTATGAACATTCACAGGGTTTATCAGTGTGAAGAGGTGTTTCTTATTTATTTCCCTTATTTCTCCATTAGTCACTAAAGACTTGTTAAATGTTCTCTCTTAAAACTTAGGATCATCCAGTTGTGCTAATAATCCGCAGTCCAGCTCCGTGAGTCAAGTCTAGCCCAGCTTGCATCCGTACAGCCTGCCTCCTTTGTGGGACACCAGTCATGTGAATAGGGCCCAGAATGGAGAGCCAGCTGTCCTTTTCCTGCCAAGTCATGTGCAAGTCACAAAGCAGCAGCGCCACTTGAAAGAGAAAGCAATAATCAATTTTGCAGAGTTAGCCTCTGAAAGGCTTGTTTTGTTCTCCGGGCCTGACGATTTAGGACCGAGCGGACAGCAGTGGCGTTTGTCATTTTAATGGAATACACTGCGCTCTATTGTCCAGAACCCCATGCTGCCTAGCATGAAAGTCCATTTTTGTATTTCTGTATAATCACAGTGCATTTGAGAACTCTAAATTTGCAGTCACATTATGTCTTCAGCTTTTTTTGGCATGTCAATAAAGTGGTTTGTTTAGCACCCACTCTTCCAGGTTAAGACACTGAAGAAGAAACTTGCCTGGAACTGAATGCACTTTGACACTCTCACAGAGCATAGATTTCCAGTGGGGCAGCAGACAGAAACCAAAGCTCTTTTGTTAAGCTGGTATCTGTAAGTATTTATGGCTGCCACAATTGGCTTTTGTTGGCAAACATGGGGAGGGGGGTGCACTGGCTTTAAATTCTTTTGTCGGAGCCAGAGGAGCATCACTCAAGTGCTGCTGCTACTGGTTGCAGTGAGTAAGACGAGGTGGAACACAGCTTTTCTATTTCCCTGGGACATTGTTTATAGGCTGAGGGTAGTGTCTGGGAGCTTAGAGGGACGTATGAGGCTGGTACATACCAAACAGAGGCATTTGCTTACCTAAGCTCCTCCATATCTGTCTGGTAGTCTGTCTTTAGGTAAAGTGCTCTGAAGAGAGGCTCCCACTCAGGCACTGCTGATGTCTTTTCCAGAGTAGGACCACTTAGCTACAGCAACAGACAAAAATACTACAAACCCACATCTCCCCTGCCATAAAACCAATGTCAATGTTAACGATGGCTTCATTAAACTATACTATCATAATCTTTCCTTGCATGACCATCAAACATACTGTGGGGTTAAATTATCTGATGATCTGACTGTTCTCCATAAACTGAACTAAAGGCCTGGATTTGCTGTCTACATAAACAATATATAAATATTATTGTACTCAGTATTGTCACAAACTTACCTTGTTTCCATGTTAACACAATTAGATCAATAATGCAGTAGCTCCATGCATTGGATAATTAAGATGTTGAATTAGCGGAGCTGAAAAGGTAATCTTAGCTTTGACAGCTCTGAATTCTGGAGGTTTTATTATCAAATTATACAGAGTACTACACAGTGTATCTTCTTAAACAAAAACATCTCTTGCCAGCTATAATGGATTAACATTAATTAGCTATAGCTGAGTAAATTTAGAGACAGGAATTATATTTGGTGAAATCAAGAGTCGTCAGTTTAAACCTTTACTGATTGTAAAGACAATAACTGTAATTCTTAAGTTATAATTAAAGCATTTGAAAGTTGCACTCTTTCATATCGCAATTTTGATATAAAAGCAATTTTTCATTTTTCTCATTACTGCTTGAGAAACTAGTTCTAAAGGAAAAATCTGACTGTTGCAGAAACTGCTCTGCCAATTATTTTCATTCTTGATTAATCACGGTAACATCTTTTGAGGACTTTTTCTTTATTTTTTAACTAAGAGTGAATAACTCAAACATATTTAATTTAGAATCATCCAAAATAGATAAAAGCATAAACACTCCCAGTTACAAAGCTTGAACAAGCACATTTGTGGCATGTTTGATCACTTGAAACATCAATCAACATATTTGTCAGTTGATTTTTCTACTAATTAATTAGGCGTTTTAGTACTACATTCTGGACAACTTGGAAGCCTTTTTAATGACCTTACCATGTCTGTGCTGCATGTTGGCTTTTCCCTTCCTGTGTCCACACGTGGCCGTGAAGTGTTCATTGACCCATGACCAATTGCTTCTATTTAATTACTGTGATCACACATGCTGAGGCGTCTTTGGCTAGATGACACGGTGTTCCCCAGGGAGCATGAACGGGATCACGTAGGTCAGTGTCTCAGTGAAGGTTGTCTCCCCTCCTCCACTCCAGACATATGCCCTGCCCTCGGGCCAGCTGGGTCCTGTTGAACCACAACATACTAACACACACACACACACACCACCTTGAATACTAACCTCCTTTGCTATGTCATGTACGCCCTTCGCTTCGTGTCACTCCTTCACTCTCTTTGCCTCAATAACACTTGCAACGGGTTCAATTAACACGCGGCTCGACCTCCTCGCCCCCCTGCAGTCCCCCAGGAGATAGTTGGGATTGTGCTCTGCTGCCTCGGCCCTGAAGATTTCCTCTTAGTGGGATGGAATGAGAATACACTCAGCAGCCCACAATGGCTCCATTCCAGGATGTGCCATGTACAATAAAGCTCTGCTCTGCTCAATATGATGGGCTCTGAGGAAGCCTCTTCGGAATGTAGTAATTGAGAGAGGGGGTGTAGTGGAAAATGTTGTGATTGCGAACCATGTTTTTTCCTGTAGTGCATGCTCCTTTTGAAAAATGGATCTGTTGGCCAAGAACAAATGCTGACGCGCAGACCTCCACTTGTTTTCAGTTTCTCTGTGAGAGAGAGATTTTCAAAAGCAATTTAATGAAAGCTTGTGACTCTTTTCCCCCTTACCTTTTCTTCCTTCGCTATCCGTTATTGGCAGGATTTCTTGTTTCTCTGAACGGACTGCTCTGGAGAATGGCAGAGTCTCATTTGACATGTAGGCGGACATGTTTCCATTGAATCACACAATGCAGTTCACTTCACTGAGTTTTTATTTCCAGTTTATGTATTTAGTCCTGCACAGCAGAGGCTACCAACCCCCTCAAACCTGCTGATCCACTGCGCTGCCTGTGGATTGTCAAAAGCAAGTCTCTAAATCTGCAAATATATGGCCCACTCCTTTTGACTCTTTTTGCCGACTGCTGATTTAGTGAAATGCATATTTAATGTTGTGTGTTGAATGGGTTAGCCATCCCTCATCAGGTTCAGAGGCTCAGCTGGTCCTGCTCAATGATTCTGCTAATCCCCTACCTGCTGAGTTGACCTTTTTTATAAACCAAAGGCAGCTTTACTCAGTCTGGATCTAAATAATATTTTTTTACCCAGCTCTTTTCATTTCTACAAACCTCCTTGTTGGGAATAATTCTGTGTGTTTAAAAACATAGTGCGGCAAGTGTGTTTTCATATTAAAGTTCAAAGGATAAGGATGCAAGGCTGTTAACATATCCAAATTTGGGGAAAGATTTTGAAGTTGCTTATGCTCGCGACCACAGTCTTTACTTCCTTAAAGGGAAGCGAGGCATTTTGTTTGAATCGAGCAGTTACTAATGTTATTTTGTTTGGTAATTTAAGACGTGCATCTATCCCACACCTGTGGGCTCCTCTGGAACCACACACTTAATAGCTATAGGGGTGAATGTAATACCATGAACAGCTGTACAGTTTAATACAATCTGTTGCAATAGATTTGCAAAAAGCACTGCCATTGTGAAACTCGTAATGTTCAGTTGTTGTCGAGACTCAGTAAGACAACCTACGCTCTCAAAAATAACCAGTATTCAGTCAACAATTTCCTGGCACAGTCTCAACAAAAAGTGTTGTTTTGTTTTTAGATTTGCAAAGGAAGTGTTTGTTGCAGGGCTGTTGGTTCAGATTGTACTGTATTACACAGCTGTGTTTTTTTATATTTTGTACACCCTTGTGTACCATATTTCATTGTCATTTCAGGATGCATTTGGTAATGATGCCCTTCTGAATTACCTGTACCATTAACCCTGTACCGGCTCTCTAAAGTGTTAAATCAGGGATTTTTATCAGCTTCTGACTCACCCTCCTTACTATTAAATAGATTGTAGCCTATCAGTCGTACTGTTAGCTCAAACTTTTGCTCTCCGTCTGCATCTGTATGATCTATTTGATAGTTGTATGTGTGTATTTTGACAGATTTCCAGTTGCAGTCAGTGACCTGGCATTTGCACCCAGTGTTTGATTATTAAATGAGTAGAACTATAGACTCTGCTCTGCTGTTTAGAAGAAAGGTAATTTCACGCTACTGCATCAGTCAGATTCACTGTTATTTTAGACCTCCAGTCTTGGGTAAAATGTAAAATTTTGTATGCTTTCAGTATTTATAATTCAGTACAAGGAATTGCAGTTTTTTTTTCACACAGCTGAGAGTCTTATGTGCAGTCTTGTAAGATGTAGCAAATCTCCATGCTTGACACTCTCAGTGAGAGACCAGATTGTTTCAATTGTCAGTATTTTTATAAGCATGAATAACTGAATCATCTTGGTGGCATAGAGTGATTGGCCCATTTGCAGTTTCTACAAAGTCAGTTATCCGCAGCCTCACCAGTGATACATTTTCTCTCTCTGTAAAACAGTTAACTTTTCAAAAATAAAGGATGATTCCTGTTCCTTCATAAAACAGCGGCACAAAGCAGCACGCTCACTGGGCTGTTGGAAAATTACAGTCTTTCTCCAGAGCTAGTGTGGGTAAGCATTAAGAGGAATTGTGGGACTCTGCCTTCCTACTGAATGAGCATTGAGTGAACTGGCAACATAAAAATACTTGTACTCTGTGAGATAGAGCAGAAAGTGTTGCACAGGACCATATCCATGTTCCCTTTTCTTCCATCTGAGTATTTGTCTGTCATACTCAAGTATGTGAAGTGATTACAACTGTTGTATCAGTTTAACAAGATAGAATTTGTCATGTCATTGATCTGTTGAATAGGACTCAGCGCGTTTCAGGAGTGTAATCATTAGTGGTGACTAATGTTGTTGTGCTGATACTGTGTTTTGTGTTCCCTTCACTAAAGCAGACAACTCCAAGGCTTGTTATAAACCAAAGAGCTAGCAAATATAGGCCTGCTGTAGTCATTTATGTAATATGAAAGACCTTGCTACCTTTATATTGACATTTAGTGGATGCCTTAGTCCAGAGAGAATTAGAGCAGGTGCAGTAGTTGGCTCTGTCTAAGCTGTCTGTCACCGACATTGTCAGTCTAATATGCAGCTGACATAATGCAAAAGTAATTTAATCATATGCAAATTAATCACATGCACGTTAAACCGTAGTCTTACACATACACATTTTCCAACCTGTCATTAGCCATATACATTAGTTCTGAAACAATTAGTTGATTAGTCAGTCAACAGAAAAATGACTGGCCAGCAACTGTTTTGATAATCATTTAATTCATCATCAGTCATCAGACTTTTTTCAAGCAAAAATATTATATCGTCATAAATCCCTGCAAACTGAATATTTTAGGTTTGGGATGGTGGTCTTACAAAACAAGACATTTGAAGAGGTGACTTTCAGCTCTGGGAAGTTTCGATGAGCATTCTTTGACTACCTTTTGACATTTTACAGATTAAATGATTAATCAAATGAATTACTGGCAGATTAATTGATAATCAAAATAATCATTAGTTGCAGCCCTAATATACATTAATATTAGACGTATGCTACTCTTGAATTATACCTCCTAAGGGCCAGAAGCTTTTTTTAAACATGAAAACAACACTCAGTTGACCAAGAACAAGAACACAGTCTTAACAGTCACAAGGAAGGAGAAGATACTAAAATATCTTCCTGTTGTACTGAGTCAACAGGTGTAGGTGTTACAGTGTTTGTCTTTTTCTCTTTGGAAAGTTACGAGTCACTCACTGGGGGAGAAGAGTCCTCAGAAACTCTTGAGGTGCTGAAGTGCTGTTTACACTGGACGTATCACATGAGCAACTTGTGCTGCTTTTGTCATTTCAGAAAGTGTCATTGGGGTTGGGTATAAAATGGTGTCCAGGAAGTGGTGTAAAGTTTTTAGGGTTGGAAGAAAGCTATGGCAGACATAAAAATGGACTTTGGGTCACAGAGCTGAAGAGTTCTTCTGAATGGGCTAAAATTAAAGTTATGTCAGACTGAAAACAATCTGTCTGGTAAACACAATGAATCAGCATTTTCCCTTTCCAGCAAGGAGGGGGTTGTTTACCAGTTTCTGAATGACCTTTGCACTTAGCTTTAACGCCACAAACCTCAATCTTCCTAGGAAAATTTCAGCTCCAGTAAGCCTTATAGAGAAGAAGAGGAAAAAAGAAGACAGCTGTTGGGGGGAAAGTGTGAAGTCATTTATCATGGTTGTGGGTGGCAGAGAGGAAGGTGGAGAGGAGGGGGGTAAGGAGTCATCCCTGGGGAATCCTCCTGTGGCGGCTCTGATCTTGTCTCGGAGCAGGCTGGGTTGGGATAATAAAACCTTTACAGCCATTAACTGGGTGAGTCACAGTGGGCTATTCCTAATGCCTGGCTTGTCAGGGGCTCTACAGATACAGTGATATGAACCATGCTGTGGCTGGTTACACTCCAGCATATAGGCCTTGTCCAGCTGAGCTCTACAGCTGTCACTCATAGAAATGACCATGACCCTTTGACCCACCTATGCTGGATTGTTGTATTAAACAGATTGCTGGCTTTGCCTTTTTGAAGGCTGTAATGGACTGTAGGGGTTTGTAGAACCATTGGTTGAGGTTAATGCTTAGTTGTTACAGACGTCATGTGCTGGAAAGAAATATGGTATTTCAGATAGCATCAAGTCAGGAATGAAAACTGCTGCTGAATTTCAGAAACTGAGTGTGTAATCCATATGATATGAGTTTATATATGCCTCAAGGTAATGGCATTTCATTTTGGTTCAAGGGTTTGACATATTTCCAAGTAAAGGAAGATGTTGCATTGGAGCGTGACAGAGAGAAAATATTTGATTTCAGAAGATTTCACACAACTTTTTCACATATCTAAACTACTACTGAAAGACAAGAGGTGGGTGGCCCCTCATACAGTCAGTGTCAACATCACAACAACAGAACAACATACATTTATCAAACAATATTACAGTGCATGGCAATGATAGCAAACCCGAAATATAGTTAAATGCAGTTTGAGACTGAATTATGTTCCACTGCAGTGAACTCTTCTAAGTACTTCACTGCCTCCAGGCCAGTGAATCATCTTTTCCTACTCCCTGGTGCAGCCGTGGTGTTGTTATATGAAAACAAAAGGCTGTTGAGTACCCAAAACCACAAGTCACACTGTTGCCATTCATATCATTTTGAAAGCTGTGGTGTGGAGAATTGTTCACGGGTTAGAATCTTTGCTTGCAACCGATGCGAGCACTGTAGCTGCAAAGCCACTGAGGTGTAATTAGAAGTGGGTAAAGTGTAACTAGAAGGTAGTTGTCTAAGTGTGTCTCCTAGAACTTACATATACACACACACATATATTGATAGATTGTTCTCCCAGTTGTGCCTGGAAGCCTGGAATACATTATATGATAATATAATATAACCATAATGCACTACATTCAGCTACCACATGTGTGCAGGTGTACAGATATTTTGGCAGAAAAATAAATTATGTTGTCAGTGAACATTTTACTGACCTATTGAGGCGGCGGTGGCTCAGGACGTAGAGCAGGTTGTCCACTAATCAGAAGGTTGTCGGTTCGATCCATGGACCTGCAAGATACAGAACCCCAAGTTGCTGTATGAATATATATAAATGAGTTAGTTCCTGTTTGTGATCACTGTATCAATGGGTGAATGTGGCATATAGTGTAAAAGCGCTTTGAGTGGTCAGAAGACTCAATACATACAAGTACAGTCCATTTAACATTAATTATCAAGATTTCTTTATTATGTTAAAATGTAATCTGGCCAGCGTTACTTTTCTTTCAATGGGTACTTTTTGCTGCATATTATTTGTACAATATTTAAACATAATTCCTAGGAGTCAGGGTCGACATGTGTTTCTTGCTTGGACAACGTCAGAATAACACTGTGTCCCCTCTGTTACAGTTAAAGCAATACTATGTAAGATATGGGTATTTTGTGAGATTTGGCGGCCCTAGTTTCAGAGTGCAATACCGCTGTTGTAAATATGGACAGCTGTACATGTGCATTTGTTATGATTATATTACTTATGATCAAAATCTAGCTGGTCGACAACTTTGCTGACACAGCAAAACATCAAGTGTAAAAACACAAGACATAGCAAGCCAGCTGTCTTGCATCCTTTTATTTCATTTACAACAACTCGCTATTATTTTTAATTTTGTTATGACAAATAACATGTTCATCATCATGCTTGTTGTATTATAACATGCTTACTGCAATTATCAATGTTTTTACAGTATCTGCTGCAAGTGACAGTGAGACTAATGAGGTATGACTTTGCCCTCTCTGGCATGTTGCGTTAAGAAATACGTGTACAGTATGTTTTGATAAGATCTTATCTCGTTCAGTTTCTTATCACTCTCATTTCAGCTGATAATCATCAGATCTACCAGCTAGTTTTCTGTCTCTGTGCAGCTGTGATAACAATAGAGAGGCTCAATGTTGGAGACCAAAGAGGATTTCAGAAGAGATAAAAGTAAGTGTCTCGAACTTTGAGGAGAGACATTTAAATCCCAGTGTTAGCCGTGGATTGTCGGAATTATGGCAACAGTGTTCAGATTCAGAAGGAAATAATGACTCATCTCTGTAACTAAATACACACCAAAAGAGTTCAGTTGTGTTTTTTCCCACCTGCTATCATATCTGCAATCTTTATGTATAGATGCACACAAGAAACAAAGCTCCTGGGAGAACTTGGTTTCTTGCTCACATGTCATGTGTGGTACCTGCAAAAAGCCCACTGTAACCCAAAAATAACTGTCTGTCTGTAATGTGCTGAGAGAATAGCCATGGGTTCAGGTCCACTTAGCATGCTCTTTGAGATGGTTTCCTCCCTGTACTCTATATTTAACGCCACCACATTAAACTTTAACCATGAGCCTTGATTGCTTACATTGGAAAAGGCTCTCATCTCCTTTAGCAAAGATGCATTGCCCAGGATATCATGTCCCTTGGTGTGAATAAGATATGATATTGCATTGGATTGTTGAAACTGAGACAAAATAGGAAAAGAGGATGTGGGCAGCAGTAGAATTGTTAGGCTTAGAGTTGAATTCATGCGACGACAAGAGAAAATATTCAGTGGTAAGTTGATGGCTTAATAGACTAAGCATTTAGTGTATTTCAGTGTTTGAATATGAGCTTTTGATGTGCCATCTCCTCTGTTTCCCATGTTTAATTTCAAAGTACTCTTTGAATTATTTCACTGAATAAGACTCATAACATTGAATAAAAGGGAAAATATTCCGTATGAAGTATTTCTTTCCTCTGCACAGAGTGTTAACCTTGTGTAGATATAATCACTTCTAATCACTGTTTGAAGAATAACCACATAAGCCATGCAAGCACCAGAGAAGCTAAAGCTGCAAACTGCAACCTGGCTTGCATGCTAGTTTCAGTCGCAGTATACATACCATCTGCATGTGGCTTCTCTGTCCTTTTGCTTCTGTCTTTGAAATACAATTCTAAGATCATATCTGCTGCATTTTGAGGTTTGCTGCAGAGCCCTTTAAAGTCATTTCCTCTGGTAGTTTTATTGTTATGACTTTCCTGCAGCCGCTAGCTTTACTTTGGTTGTCACAGCGTAGATTGCTGCTGGACCTGATCATCCCACCATGTGGCCAATTCAACAACATTCCAATTCAAAGTCCTATCAATTGGAAATTTATGATTTGCTTAAAGTCATTTAGTGGCATCTAGCGGTGTAGTTGCAGATCCCTCACTTCACCATCCCCTTCCAAGCATGAAGGAAACTACGGTTTGTCCTTTCTGCGAAGCTTGGTGGTTCTACATACCAGACTCCATGGAAGGCAATAGGTCGTCATTCTAAGGTAACGAAAACAAAACAATTCTTGTATTCATGTGATTTAACACTAATGAACACATAGTTATGCAAATGTTATTTCATTTATGCCAATAGATCCTCCTAAAGTTTCCACTGGACCTTAAAAGGTTAGGGTTGGGGTTCAGTAGCATTTGATGGAATCCAGTGTTACATACACTTATTGAATCTGATTCCTTTCAAATTTAGGTTTAGTTTTAAACATTTCCAAGTGACTAAAGTTATAAATGACTATCCAATTTAGTAAACTGTAAACGGTGTACAGGTTCTGTAATTAATGTTCACAAGTTGTAGTAAAACCTGAAAAACAGTATATTATATGATGATTAAATGTGTATTTGATACACACGGAATATCAGATGGAGCGTTTATGTTGCTACTTGCTCCAGATACTGGAGGTGCGGATTTAGAGCAATTAAGTTGATAAGCTTCATAAAAGTTTAATTCTCAACCTCAGACTTAGAGACTCTGACGTGATAAGCCAGGTTTTTTTTTACTACAGGCGATTTTCTGCTCATTCACAGTCATAGTGGTGTTTCTTTCACTGACAAACAATCTTTGGCTGAATACTGACACCAGCTGCAGAGAGCACAGTAACTACAAAGTTACATTTTGGTTGGCTACAGAATTACACGTGTAATTTAAGCTGGTGAAAGCAATGGTCAGCAATTGCAAAAAATAATAAGACTGCTAATGTTACCTAAAACGTTTGTACGTTACTCTTAATGAATAAAAAAGTGAGCAGAACCACAAGGTTTTTAAGAGATTTGGGGGCAGTTGTGAATCTGGTACCCCAAGATGGACCAGATAGAACCCAACTTTATCACACAGGGTATTTATTATTTTGATCAATCTGTCAAATGTCACATCTTTAATTTAGTTTGTCATTATTACTGCAATTGTGTTCACACCAAGCACAGTTGATGGATTTCCTCTGCCCTGTTTGGCTGAACCTGAAGTGGATTTGGCTGCTACCGAGACTGCTTAACACTGGGAGCAACCCAGAAATAGCTCTCTATCTCTTTCTCTCTCTCTTTTTCTCTCTGTCTCGTTTTCTGTCTGTTTGTCCCTCTCTCCCAGTGGCTGACAGAAAGCCACAGGAAGCCGCTGTCAGCTGCCTTGGGAGCAGTGTGAGCGATGCAGGAAGTGACCATCAATCCCTCCTCATTTCCTCCGCTCTGATCCCTGGCTGCTGGTTTTGGACGGAGCTTTCCCCGAGCTGTGCGCCATCAATATGCACTAATGATAGGAATTAGCAATGAACCACTGGACGCTGACATTAGGCAGATCAACAAGATGCTTGTTCCTCTATTTAATGGTACATGGCAAGCTGCTGGGGCATAGGAGCTGCACCCTGCACAGATTAGGACCAGATTGAATTAGCTGTGGCTGGACAAGTATGAGAGAAGCCTTTAGTGGTTAGTATGGTATGAGAGTACATGTGGTAAGGCTTAAAGATTTGAATGGCAGAGGAAACGGAACAGAGTTTACAGTGGGTTGAAAAGCCCCAAGTGATCTGCAAAGCACATTTTTCCATGATCACCTCTTTGTCCTGTCTGTAACAAAGGCAGGAAACATCTGAAGATCTCTGGTATTTTACATCAGCAGCTACAGCCACAGCAGATTTAAATTTTAGGCATTTAGCTGATCCAGAGAATACAAATATGAATTTTGGCACAGATACCAAACCCAACAGATTTTTCCAATAACTAATATAAACCTTTTTACCATGTCTTTGTTCATTTAACAAAACAGCAATTCCCATTCACAGTGGGTTTAATGCCTAAGCAGCCATAAAAAAAACTTTCCTGAAAGAAAGTCATATAAAATTGGCAGAGTTCTCACTTAAACTTGCATTAACTGATTAGCTAGCTGCTAACTTGACAGGTAATGTACAGTTGGTTTATCGGAGCTGAAAACTGAAAACAGCTGTCTAGATAGGACGCTGTTGAGAGCAGTAAGAGTGTAAGAGAGTTTGTGGATTCATCCCTACAAGTGACTCCCTTAACTTCCCTAACATTACACATTGTCATTTGACCCCTTGTTTCTATAAACATATTGATTATTGCAGCTTTAAACCAGGAAATATCTACTTAATGGTTTTTGATGCTCAATGGTATGGATACATTTAGTATAACCAAAAAATATTGAGGTAGGCCAAGTATCTGTAAAGGGGTTAGATATGATAGAATACTGGTATGGATATAGAAATAAGACTCAGACAGGAGTAAAGAAAATGACAAATTAACCTTTTTGTTTGGAAGAGATAACTGTGTTCATGCTATTTAGCTCATGTCCATAGTCAATACTGAAATAATCTCTGAATAAAGAGACATTTCTGCTCTTGGTGATCATGTCAGCTGTCATTCAGTAGCATTGACCCCATGCTGACCTGTAGCTGCAGAGGATGTTGTAGCCAGAGGCAAAAGACAACCACTGTGAACAAATTCTCTGGTATTTCTTTTTATTTAGTTTGCTGGGGAATTTCAGTGGGAGGGAAAGGCAGATGCCCTCCGGGCAAGCAATAGAGCAGCCTGAATGTGAGAGGGCGAAAACTTATAAGCATCGGTGAGAACTGGCCAGTTTTCAACCTTGCAGTGTTATATCATTGTGTATATTAAATTTTTTGCTCATCTTTTTCTTTGACAACCTTTTTGTTATTTTTCTTGCTTTGCTGCTTCCAAATGGCCCAGATGTCGACCCTCTAGGAGTGGCTTTAGCAGCTGGATTTGATTTCTGCAGACCACAGCCTCGTGTTATCCTCGCTCACTCCTCCAGTATGTTCTCATACTGAAAGGTTGCTGTCTCGCTGGCACTGAACGACTCCCTCTCCCTCCTGTGATAAATATTGCAGCCTTTAGCCAGTTGAGGCCAGACATTGTCAGGATATTGCTCTGCTTTTAGCACCAGAAAGACTTCCGCTTCCTGGTTCTTTGAACCAGGCGGTGCAAGAGACAAGAGACAAGAGTGTAATTGCCAGGGTGGAATGTGCTGTGTGCCAATTAATGGCAGCCTCCTTTGAAAGAGGAGTATTGTAGGGGTGGGGATGACTTTCGGCTGCCATTGTTGCCCCCTGATTGAGGCCCTTTTTGAGGGAGGGAGGCAGAGCTTTTTGAAACATCTTACAGCTGAGGCTCCACACCACACTGAAAACACCAAGAGCTCCAGGCGCTGGGGGAGATATACACTTAATAGTAATACTCTTAAAAGATACCTCCAGCACATCATTTCTACTTTCTTCATTTTGACTTTCATTATTAAAATTGGACAAGATATCGTTATCCTCAGATGCTTCAATTCAAATCGTTTGACTTCAGTTTATTGTTAATGTGTGATTTAAGAGGGAGTATTCTTTGAACCTGTTTTGTCAGTCTCTACCACCTCTATCCTGCACCACCGTTACATCACTCGCAGCTTGTTGAGTTGAGTTTACATCTCAGACCTTCAAAGGTGATGCAGCCCAATTTCCTGGCCTTTATTTTATTTTTTTACTGTCAGTTCTCAGTGCTGCAGGAGCCTCATGAAAGCCTCACGACCCACATCAAACAGTTAGATCGCCACAGAGAACATGTAGGTTGCCCTGTGAATTTGCTATTTGCAGCATCAATGGACCGATTGTTCCCAGAATTACACATACAGTGTGTAAAGTTTTCAAGGAGGTGATTTCATATTAAATATCCCCAAACGTGAGGATCTATGGGGCAAACATGTTTTGTTTCTTTGATATCTAAGAGATGATTGATCTGTGATTCTCTCTCCGCCGTGCTCTGTTGTGTTTTATGTAATTCAGTCCAACTTTGATAATTCAGTGAAATACATCAAACACATCTCTAACAAAGAATCTTATCTGTCGTCCCCTGTTAAGCCCATTTTCTGTGAGTCAGTAGGTTATGAACCCAGCAGCAGCTTACTGTGTCTCAACAGCACTGAGTGTAAAAAAAACAACAAAAAAATGATTTTCTCACCACAAGGGAAATAGCATTGCTTTCCATTGTAGCACCAGACCTTTCAGCTTGAAACCAAACATTCCCGTTGATGAATGTGGCTGCTGAGAGCTTTTTTTTTTTTTTTAAAGAGGATCAAGCTTGCCGTGCTTTTCAGTGTGTGGGAAGAGAGGAAGAGGAATGTATGAACCCCACAACTACCTCTAGCCTGCCACAGCCTTTCATTAACCAGCTTGCTGAGGGAAAGGGGAATTGAAAGGTCTGTTCAGGAAACTCAGCCGACAGAAGGCAGACTACATGTCAAGTGAGCCGCAGCTGTTTTGTGGGGCAGTTGATCTGTTATTCAAAGCTTCATGAATCACTCTGCCTTCCAGCTATGATTTTGGAGCAGAGTTGTATTTAAAATTGAATGGTAATTGTAAAAAAAAAAAAAAAAAAAAAGTCATTGTTAGAAGATTAGAGCATATTGCTCTTAGTTACACTAATCCAGTTTTTAGTGTTTCTGTTCTTCACAGTCTTTAAACAGCTTATTGTAAAGTCTGCATGAACCTAAAGGAGAATAAGGAAGCCGCCATTATTAGGTCATTCAGTTTTGATGATATGATGTTTTATAGTAATAGTAAATTGTTGAATAGGAATACTTCAACATTTTACTCATTCACTTTCTTGCCTAAAGTGAGATGAGTTGTTCCAGACCATTCTCATATCTGTCTGTTCATGGTGAAGCTAGAGCCAGGAGACTGTTAGCTTATCTTAGCATAAAGACTGGAAACAGGGGGAAACGGCTAGCCTTACGTTAAAGGTCAAGTGTGTAACATTTAGGAGGATCTATTGGTAGAAATGGAATAAAATATTCATAGGTATGTTTTCATAAGTGTGTGTCACCTGAAAATAAATTTGTTGTGTTTTCGTTACCTTAGAATGAGCCGTTTTTATTTAGAGAAGGAGCAGGTCCTCTTCTATGGAGTCTGCAATGGTGTACTGTTTCTACAGTAGCCCAGAATGGACAACTCAAACACTGACTCTGGATAGGTTTTTTGCAGCCACTGTAGTTTCTCCTAGTCACTTGGAAGGGGAGCAGTTTTCAGTTGGTTGCAATCTGCAAATTCAACACTAGTGGTCCTTTCATTTGTTCATTTGCTGCAAAGGTGCTAGTAAGCAGATTTACATTTGGACAGAGCCAGGCTAATTGATTCCTCCTGTTTCCGGTCTTAATGTCATACTAAGCTAACTGTCTCCTGGCTCCAGCTACATATTCAATGGACAGATGTAAGAGTGGTATTAATCGTCTCATTAAACACGCAAGAATGCAAATAGGACTATTTACCAAAATGGTGTACTATTCCTTTAAGCCTGTGTTCGTAGAGGTGGCTGATTTAGTATTTCTATAGTATTGATGTCTATTCTACTAGCTGAATGAAGTTTGCTGTCATTTCACATTTTCGTACACAGTCTTAAATCAATTTTATATGAAGCACTATTCACAAAGAGGTCAAAACAGGCTGGAGCCATCCGGTGCAATGATCATCAAACGTGTGAAATTGTTAAAGTGTTGTGTTATGAGAGAGGCAGAGCAACAGCAGCAGCAGCAGCCCGGTCACAGAGAGGTGTAGAGACAGGGCTGACAGGGATGTAACTAAGTTTTAAAGCTGCCGTTGTGCCTCTGCTCACTCTGCCGAGCTCAGGCGTGCACAGAGAGCCGGAAACACCAGGCTGTTGGAGACAAGGGCATGTTCACTACCCGAGCTACAGCAAATCTTCAAAGGGAGGATTTGTAGGAAGACATCCGCGACATATTTTAGGGCGAGGGGCGATTTTGCTTGACTTTTGCCTTGCTGTGAGCAGGCCGCGTAGATGCTCATTGTGACACCAACACCATCTCAGTTTCTCTCTGCAGCTTTATCAATGTTTTTTGCTTGTAGGTCCACAGGTTTTCAGCCCAGGGCAAATATCTGTATAGAAATGATTAAAGGAGTGTCGGTGTCAGTGCCATGTAGACCACATCAGTAACAAAGCTATTTGACAGATGCCACTCTACTATTTACTCAATTTCCCATCCTGATTGCTGAATGACAGTCCCCATATAGAAATATGGAAAGCACCAATTAATCACATTAAGCCACTGTCTGTATTTTGCCAAGACAGGGAGCTGTTCTGCCAGCGCTGTGCTAGCAGCACTGTAATTAAATTATATTAAAGCCAAAATACCGTGCTTTTTAAGTTGTGTCAAATAAAGCATCTCAATGTTCTCGTGTGATCTGAACAATGTCGACGCAACGCTGATTAGAGCACACTCAGAAAAAGAGCTGGGTGCTTTGTCGATTCTTTTTGTTGTCATTAAAAGCTGCGTTATTGCCTTGCTGCAGGAAGATTTCCATTTCTCTTCTCTTCTTTTATGGACTAAAATGCCTATGGCCTATTTTCAGCTAATGTACTCTCGGGTACTGGAGGCCTACTGTGTTTCCTGTAGACAATCTTTTTAGTTACACAGCCTTTTGCTCCGATTATACTGCTTCCACTCTGTCTGTATGATCTGCTGTCATGGCAATCCACTCTGCTTGATATCAACACAAAGAAATACCCACAATGCACCTCAACCTGGAAAGAGAAAACTCTTAAGGCTTGTCTTCTGTGCCAAGCTTTTCACACCCTGCCAATGCCTGAACCCATCAGTTAACATATTGGCTCCACTTCCCCTATTATGTGCCTGATGTAAACTGCCAGCCGTGTGCTGTTAACTGTTGAAACATCTAAGAGGGTGGCTGATGGAGGAGATGAGCATCCTAAACAGACTGCATTATTAGGTACACAGCTGGAAGCTTGCAAGCCTCTCATTTGTAGTGGCGCGATGGGAGCATAAACAACGGTGTAATCTCCCCAACTTCAATGATGTAATCAGCGGTAAAAACTGATGATGGTCTGTTTTGAATGAGCCGACCGCAGCGCTGATGCAGTACGGCCTGTCTCGATGATAACGCCGCTGTTGTCATGCTCACTTTCAGTGCTGGGCATTGTGTGTTTTGTCTTTGCTGTCAGTGTGAAAGAAAATATGCTCATGTTCTACAGCCATGTGGGGCCACTTAGGCTCAGATAAATGGTTATATCTGGATTTGTATAGGTTTTGTCTTAAGAGGAAGTGTATTGATCTCCACTTGGAAATTGGATAACATGTTCGGTGGTATGCGCAATTTGTAAAGCCAATGTGTAGTATATTTGTTAGATTATGGGCTACACTATCCATTTTCTCCATTTTCCCTGCAGTATGGGTCCGTATTCAAATGTGTCTGCACTACAGTTAATGGACAATCATTTTACTGTACCCAGTGTTACAGCGTACAGTCTATCCTCTAATCCTCCGCTGTCAACATGTTGTTTGGAGAAGCTTTTGTTGGCTGAATGTCAGTATTTAGACTACCTGTGATTGGCTGTTTAGGGGCCCGCTGAGCTGTGTGGACAAACAGTTGAGTCTCAGATTAATAAGGGGTGAACGGCAGTCTGCAGGCCCATTACTGAGCTCATTAACCTGCCAGCTGCCCCTGAACGCGTGCACACACACACACACACACACACACAAGTAGATATACACTGTGCAATAACTGATACTAGTAACTGTACCTTATCAAACACTGATAATGTCTTGAAAACATTATAATCCAGCATTTAAACCACTCAGTAGATATGAAATATGTATATGACACATGTTGAAGCTGGTAAAGGCTTCTTTTTTTTTTTTGTGTGTGTCAGTCTTGACCGAGATCCTTTTATTCCTGCTTCTATAAAAAGAACCTTCCTATTTCCAGGTCATGTTTTACCATATTACACTTGAACATGAATTAAAGGCATCTGTGGCATTCCCATATGAACTTTTTCTTTTTCTTTTTTTCTTCTCTGAAAGAACAGCATGTACAGGAAAGCTTCTACATTTGTTGCTCTGCATGGTAGGCATGTGTTCGGTCTTTCCTTGGAAAAATCTCCTGGAGCACAGGAAGTGCTTTGTTTCATGTTTGATTAATGGCTGATGTTGATTTGTTTATATTGCTTGCTTCAGCCCTATATCAAAGAGAAGAAGAGCTTGGTTCACAGAGAGGAGTGTAGTTAAAACCTACCAGAGTAGCTTGTTACACTGATGGGCGATCTCAGAGATAACCCATGGGATCTGGTGTTAATGGGTCAGTGACCTGCTCCATAAAATAAAGCTAGATGTTACCATTTAGCACCAAATATATAATTAAAACAACAAGGAATAGACCCATTATGAAGGCATAGCTACACATAAATTGTTGTTATTATGTACTAAACCTCATGTTAATTGTTAAACAGCTTAGGTTTTTCATGTCAGTGTAACAGACCACGATCAGTACACTCAAAAACTGTATGACAGCAAACAGCTCACGCAGCATATGTTTCCTAAACCCAAATGACAGCACTGAGGATTTAGAAATCTAACATTCACTTCATCATGTTCTGCAGTGTCTCTACACTATACTGAAGTGCTCTGCTTTACCAAGCTGATGCTGCCTTTTGATGGGTAGAGTACATTTGTGACGCTCGGGTTGTCAAGATGAGGGCTTGCAGAGTTTTTATTCACCCTAAACCCAAGGGAGCATAGCAAACCACCCACTGCATATCATTGGATAAATCTGAAGATATTATATTACTGCTGAGTGGTTGTTTAAATCCACTAATTTCACAGCCTCACAAACATTATATAGTGTTTTAAGTATTTGTGCTATTATTTGATTGCTGTTATTTTTAGATAAGACAGGAAAAGAACATATTTTCATTGTAGGACTAGCTTCAGGGTACACTACCAAGTATGTGAGTGCCTTGGCTTGCATTCAGGCTGCATCTTTGACATGATTTGGTGCCACAGAAATGTTTGACTCTCTGTTGAAACTGCAGGAAGTTATGTGTTTAATATATACTGAGGTTTCGGGATTGTGGAGAATACCAAGTGAACACTACGGTAAACTCAACTGTACACACAGTAGAGACCTAAATACTTCCTCTCTAAGGTGCTTTGATGAATGCTGTTATTTTTTTTAACCACATGCTTGCAGTGAACATTTTCTTCATGGCACTTTTCAATGCCAGAAATGTATTTGTGCAGTATTCAATTCAGTGAGCTAATGGAAACGTGAACCAACACTGAACCAAACCTGTCATTTGATTAAACTGCAGGCAGCAGAGCGTATCTTGCCCTTTGTGTGACTTCTCGAACAGCACTTGCTGTTATAATAATTTACGTCTTTAGAGAGAATGTGTGATATGCTGTTGTTTAAAGGACCAGTGTGTAAAATTTTTAATTGTGTAAAACACCCTCCCATTCCAAGGATGTAGAAAAAAACAGCTGTATGTTGCTTTGCTTGGTTTGTCCATACTGTAGAAACATGGCAGTTCAACACGGCAGACTCTGTATGAGAGGCCCAGCTCCCTCTGTAGATAAAAATAGCTCATTAACGAAAACAAAATATTGATTACAGACTAATGAAATTATACCTATGAATATTATATTCCATTTCTGCCATTAGATCTTCCTTAGACACTGCACTGGACCTTTAAGAGACACAAAGTTTACATTATTATACTGCTATTTTGTCTGTGTCTGGACTGCACTTAATCTAGCTGTACATTACAGATGAAGTACACTGCAGCATAGAACAGTATGATTACCCAGCTTTCTCTCTATTAAGTTTCCATGACAGTGGAATGCGCGGGCCGGGAAGGTCGCAGAAGAGATAAGTACTACTTACCATATTCAGCGTCGTTTGAACTAGGTAATTATATTCAGTCGGAGACATTTCTCGTCCCTCTCCCCCACAGTTCCTCTCTCTCTGTTTCTTCACGGCTAGTTTAAGCGCTGGTGTTGAGCTTTAACAAGGCCCGCTTTTGTCCCAGATAAAGCTTCTAGACAGCAGTCATCAGCGCAGTGTAAGATCCCTGCCTGCCGGAGCACACAGCGCTGCCCCGGGGGCATCTTATCACTCCGCTGGCAATCACAAATACCCACTGAGATAGATGGGCTTCTCAGTTCTCTCTGTGGGGAGCCTTTCAGCTGAGAAAGATGGCTTCTCTCTTACTGCAAACACTTCTGACTGGCAGCTTGGCAGACAGACAAACATAAAAATACAGAGAGAAAGCAAGAGCTATTGACAGACAGATGCCTGCAACCCACACAGAGAAGTGTTGGGCTCTTTCTACACATGCACTGACTGACAGACTGGCAGGCAAGATGGAGACGAAGGGAGACAGAAAGCTGACATATGCATATAACACACATGAAGATATGTTTGTACAATTGTGCACACACACACACACACGTGCATACCATACTCCCACACGACAACACTGTGTGCCTGCATTCCTGCCATATTTTTCCTGGAGCCCAAGAATGGAAGCTCCACACGTGGATTTTTATACATCATGTTACTGCATTCAGCACCTTTTCTGAGTGGCATTTGTACTCACCCAATGTGCTGCCCCAGAATGACCACAGTGTTTCACACGAGCAGTGTACTCTCTTCATTATCTCTAGTACAGTTTTGTTTAGCACTATGCTTTTATTTATTTGGACTATAATCACACTTTGAACATTGTTTTTTGCTACAGTTTTATTCATCCATAATACTAAACAATGCTGTCATGTGGAGATGAAGATATTATTGGAGGAGGGCCAGTTCAGTACTGTTTGGCTTCCTGTCAATGTCAAAGGTCGCCCACTATGGTTGCTTCCACTAATAGAGACATCACCATCTATTTCATTTGTTAGTAAAATAACACGAAGCTGGTGTCATGTAATTACATACACTCCCTCTGTACTGTATGATGAATGTATACTATTTAGTGCTTCGGGGGGGCAGATGGTCTGTTATTATGCTGTCAGTGACTCAGGCAGAACAGACAAGCTATTTGTCTCCATATTGTAATGAGTCAATGTTTCGAAACAGTAATTACCTTTTCGACCGGTTGACAAATGACAAGAATAGTAGCATACCAGTAGATGCACATGCGCACACACACACACACACACCGCTGTATGCTCCAACACAAACACACACAATCTCACGAGTCATGTTGACCTTTAACCCCGGCTGTCACATCACCATTGATTCCCTTCCTGGATCAGACCTCATTATGTGCGGAGCAGCCAACCTGCAGCCTGTGCCTGCTCCCGCTAGCCCCCCCCCCATCAATATTATCTTCAGTACTGATTGTGTTATGACTCAGATAGATTACATTTACACCTGAAATAAACATGCATCTCCGGCATATTTACAGAAATCAGATTTGACTCTGGAAGGCTTGCAATTCAAGTCCCCTTTCAATATTTACATTTCATGCTGATACACTCCTTTTCCTTCTCCTGCTGGAATTGTCATGGAAACCATTGAGAGCTGCCTGATTTTGGTCATTTCGGGGCATCCGTGCTTGGATTTTCTGGAATAAATTGTATCATACAATTTCCACCTTTAACTGAGTCTTAAAAACCTTATTTTCTTTAAAAAAAGTGACAGTTCAATAAGCATATTTAAACTATTTCACAAAAGAATGAACTAGTTTCAGAATAAGACAGTATGAGGCAGGTTGCTACACTAGCATGAACAAAAATGGAACTTGATATTGTGCTATTGCCCTTTAGCACTTCAGACAAGTTGATTTACTGGACTGACCAAGAAAAAAAAGCTTAAAGGAATCAGTTGTCAAAACAGAATTTGACACTGTATTATCTTTAGTTATTAATGTGGCCAATGTGTCTGTGACCTTTTCTGAATACAATTTATCCCTCACAACAGTAAATCTAGTGTGCATCTACAACTGGATTTTATGTGCTTTTTATGGTTTTTGCTCAGTCCAAATACAATCCAGTCATGCAAGAAGCCTCTTAAAGTCAGTTTTAACAAGGCTCATAGAGACTCCCAGCTCTAAGTAATGCAGCCTGTCCACACATCAACACTCAGAGGAAATGATAAAAAGCTATTGTGTGTATAACCTCCCCCAGAAAAAGAAGGTAACATTTAAAGGGAGTGAGTCTGGAGGATAGAGGTGAGTTTGCTTAAAGGACAGTAGGAAAGATGCAGTGTTTTGACTTGAGGTAAATGTCACAGTAATGTCAACTGGGTCCGATCCATAGAAAGAGGAGAGGAAGGTTAAGTTGTTTTTGTTTGGGGGTTGGTAGGCAAGTGGGACCAAGCCATCAGGACGAATGTGATTATTACTATCATTATTCTTTGCCAGCCAAGAAATAAGTTGTTGAGATGGTGATTTGTATGAGCTGTGAATTATTAGCAGGATTTAGTTGTTGTGAGGAGGGAATTTATGTTTTTGCTATTAACTTTTAGGAAGGTCAGCCATTCGAACATCTTAGTTGGCAGTGTGCAATCAATACTACATGTTTGCTCTTTTCACTGTTGAGATCCTGACTCTCTGACAGGGCCGTTGTGTATTCTGACATCTTCAGCAGCGGATCAGTCTTTGTTTACTGCTCATACTTTGTATAAAGCTTCTGTAACACATTTTTCAAAACACAGTGATACACCCACCTCTCATAAAAGCAGTGCTGGCTCCAATAGTGCCTTAATATAGACCGTGTTTGCTTTCAGCTGCTTGCAGTACAAGGCTGGGGTTTAAAGAGGGCTGAATAAACTTCAACTGCACAAAGATATTGGCATTTAAATTCTCTATTATTCTATACATTTAGAGTTATGACTCAGTTTTGTAAAGCAGGCGTTTTTCAGGCTAAGGACACCGTAGTTTGTCGGAAACCAAAGCAGGGACCCCATACTACATATATTGTGTAATAATGTGTTGCATGTTAAACTGGGCCCACAATAATATGTACAATATTATGATTATTATTAATTGACGGACATATGTAATACCTGGGGTTATGTTGATGTGTATTTTAAGACATTTCTTTTAGTTTCTGAGAAAACAAAACTTATAATTGGCAACCCCCCTGCAGTAACTCTTAGGACCCCCTAGAGGTTGTGGACAACTTGTTGCAGACCCAGGTTGTGAAGGTTTGTACATTGTCACACAGACTCATTATTGGCATAGAGGCTGCCTGGGATTTCTAGATCTACATTTCTGAACTTACATACGAATTTAACCAATGTCAAGGGCACAAGTTGTTCATTATATATGAAGATGATGTATATACATCAGCAGCTGCACTGCCTAACACAGTTTATGGTTTTTTTTTTGTTATAATGCAACCTGTTGCGTTATTCAGATTTACTTGCAATGAGGTAAAGGAGCACCGAAGGGCAAGGATATCAGTGTAATTCTTGTTTCTTTTTTGCTTGCAGCTGATGCTTTATTTGCCTGAATACATTGTCAGGAGCGAGTATGTTACTGATTTCATTAAGTGATTGTTCATAGGTTGTTTGTAGCCTTATGTTATCAGGCTAGTGAGTTCATAGTGTGTCTTTCACAGGTTAGTCAGCTCTAAAAGTCCAGTTGAACCTGTAGAAGTTTCTGATTGCTTGTGTAATGTGTTCTGCTGCCACAGAGGAAATGCATTGTTGATGAGTGAAAATGTCTTGAAAGTGGCTCACAATATCAATACTGCAGAAATAAATGGAACAGTCAAGCTACCTTCCACCAGTCTACCAAAAAATGTGTCAGGACAAGTTACACAAATGTGCGTACTGCTTTAATGGAAATATTTTGTTCATTTTTACAAAAGAAAATGCTTCAGAGATTAGAGAGATCTTATCACTGGACCACCCATATCTCAGGGAAAGCTTCCCATCAGGACTGATGACTGGTGCTCCTCATCTTAACAAAGTATAAATACGGTATTTGGAAATGAGTCTCTAGTAGTTGGCCAGTTGGATTCACTCAGGACAGTTCAAAGAATGTCTCACAGATGTCACATCTAATATACTGTTGTTGCTTTTCCTTCACTTGAAGCTTCATGGGTGGCAAAACCCACCCATCAACGCAGCTTAAAGCAAACACTCCAATCATTTGACCCAGGTCTGCAAAGAAAGCAGCTACATATGGAAAAATGGCTTCAACATACCTAATGTTGCATGGGAGCTCTAGCTTAGTCTAGATCCAGCTGTGCAGCATTGATTTGTGGGCTGAATCTCCAGCAATAGGTCTGGCAGGGGTCAACTGTACAGGTATTTATGATGCGAGTAGCAGATTGCTATGAATGGATGACTTCCTTGGCTGTGAGAGGGACTCCGGGAATGGGAGGCGGGGTTACATCACTCCGGCTGAATGTAATAGGGATAAAATGAGGTGCTAGTCGACTGAAAAATGGGGACAAGATTGGCAGCGCCGGTTTTATAAGGCAGTTTGAATATTAAGTCGCCGGACATGAGGGGAATAGACCTCTTAAAAGTCTATGCCCTGATGTCATTAACCAGGCCGAGGGAGGCTGGGAGAGCTGAATGGACGAGGTTAAGAGCAGTTCCCCAGAGAGTCAGTGAAGATATATGTTTCGCTTCATTTGATGGTCTTTGAACTTAAGTATGTGTGTGTGACATTACTTTTTATGGAAGCTGTAAAAAGTTTTGTTGTGTAAAGAGACACAAATCCAGGTCAGCTGAGGCCTGGGTTTGTACTGGCAGGCCCTGACACACTGTTGCTGCCAACTTTCCCTGTGAAAACGTAAACAGACAGTCACAACTAGCGCACAGCACGATGATCCACTGCTCTGTGCATAATGCCCCGTGGAAAGACTGAAGCAAAACCTGGCAGCGTGAGCGATTGGAGGCTAAGGACGCATTTTCCTCCATATAAAGTGATTGCGCGGGCAGCGTTTTCAGGCAAGGCATCAAACTTCTGGCAGTCGGCACTGATGGAGGGAATGTGTCACCGGATGGGTGTCACACCCCAGTGGCGAAGGAGTTTTTTGGGTGGGGGCCATTTCATGCGGAACCTGCCGGGTCTGAGAGCAGAGCCGGATCAGGAAATAGATGTGGAGGCGAATACGTGAGCTGCAGATGAGTTTTGGGGATTTGATCTAAGTATTTTTGGATTTTGTGAATACCCATATGCTTGCTCTTGCTCCCAGTAAGCTTTAAATCTTAAACCCGAAGTCTGCCTTTGTAAAACAGCTCTGTAAAAGTTGAAGTTATTCTCACCTCTCTCTACCTCTTTTTTGCCCTGCACCTGAGCCAGGGCTCCTGTGGTTGTGCATACTCCATTCTCCTCTGTCTACCCACATTCAGAGCCATCCAAATGAAAATTCATTTCTTTCAGTTAATTGACTCACAGCGTCTTTCCCTCAGCTCCCTCAGAGTTGTGAGGCAGAGTCAGCTGTCAATTCCAGATTACAGCGTGCTGTTGTTGGAGAGAGGAGCCCATTGTGTTTATCTGCAGTGACAGCTGGCTGGAGGCAGCAGGGGGAATAGATCTGTCACTGTGCCTAGTTTGTCTGTGATCTGGCATCTGCCCAGACGCTCCACCTTTGGCTGGGCTGACTCTAGTACACCTCCGCTCTGTCTTTACTTCCCCTTCCTTCCTTTCCTATCCTCTCATCCTTCTCTCTGCTCTCCCCTCTCAGCGCTCTGCAGGGTCTCTTGGAGGAACTTTCTTTCGCAGCAGTAGATGTGTGCCCTTAGGACCTGCGTTGACTGAGGGCAATAGCTTTAGTGTGTATTCGCTTGGCTTTGTAGTGACACATCTTGTGAATTTCACAAGTATTTATTGAAGGCCAGGCACTGAGCTTCTCTCTGACCCGGGTTATGCAGCAGGAGGGCCAAATCTCCCTTCCTGCTTGTGTTTGCCAATTACTGCTCCTTGCCTCCAGCATACAGATTCCCTGATGTCCCGCTGTGCAGGAGTGCCTATTCACTGCCATTATTTCATCATGCTAGCGGTTGAGCTGCAATAGAAAAGGGCAGCAAGTTGAATCACAGTTAGCCCTCCGCTCTGATTCCACTCTTAATTTTCACAGAGGGGGGCTCCTGTAATGAATCGCTGCCCCTGCAACAAACCTGCTCCTCTGTCACGCAGGGCTTCACGGGGGCTGCCTGATGAGTTGGCAGCTGTTTCATTTCTACCAATCGCAGGGCTTGACTCAGCTCCCCATTTCAAAGTGCCACAGGGCAGGAAAACTAGATCCTCTACCGAGGCTGAGCAAGGGTCAACACAGAGGAAATTCCTCTATTTGTAAACTCAAAGGTTTGTTTGTTTTTAGCTGATTCACTAAGCGCTAGCCGTCTGTTCACACTCTTGCTGCAGCGTTTGATGTGTGTTTCTTTGCTACTTGTGCGGCGTTGTGTTGACATTTGACCAGAGTGCTTCTGTAATCTGTTTTTCTCCTCTCGCTGCCTGTGAGCAGGAGCTGTATAAACATGTCCTTCCTCCACGGGAGGCGAATGGATCACTCCTCATTACAGGGAAGGCAGCGAGACGAGAGGCGCACAGCCACTGCTGCTGTTTGATCCTACTGAGTGGAAGCAGGCCTGACGCAGGCACACATGTGCCATGTGCACACACACACACACACACACACACACACACAACAGCATACCTGGCAGGTGGTCTTGCATCTAAAGCAAGGTGGATAACAACAGAATCCTGAGAAAAGAAACTCGGGAAGCCAGGTTTTATTTCTTCACCCATGTGACACAAGCTGCTGTCAGTCGTACAGCTTCCAACAAAACTCACCTGTACATTCAGATTCTGTCCATCTGTTTTCACCTCGGATAAATGAACTTCACAGACCTATTTCCATTGCAGACTTACCTCTACTGTCTTGGTTTAGAGACATGTTACCCGTCTCAGTCCCGTCTCACCACACCTGAGAGCACAGCGACCATAGCGCCTGAGCGGGCACCGCGCTAACCTGCCTAACACCTCGGCCTCACACCGCTGCTCTGACACTACAGTAGCTGATGAGACATCATTCAGACCCACTGGACCCCCACTGCTGCTGTACTTTTACATGCCCCACTGGGTGACTGACAGGCTGGTTCCTACAGGGAGGCAGCCTGTGGAGGAGCGGGGTGTCTCTCAATAGCAAATGTACTTTCATTTGTTCTATTGTGTAGTTTTTAATTTAATTCCTGACATGAGATTTTGGCTTCCACCTGAAACTGTTTGGGTTCATACATGGAGCACCTTGGATAGCAGAATATTATACCATTAAATATAAATGTTTGTACATAAAGGGTCCAAATTAAAGACAAAGAGTCTTCCTGCCTGTAATAGAAACCCTACAGCCTGAAAGTACACTAAAATAACTAGTCGACCTTTTTTGTTTGTAACTGCGAGATGTCTCTGTAATTGGAACTTCACGCTTTTAAAGAAACTCACTCTCTACTCCTCAGTGAAGGAAGAGTCTTCCACATAGATAAAGATAAAACTTTAATGATCCCTTTTGAGGAAAATGGGTCATTGGAGCAGCAGAATCATTTAAATAACTCGGATAGTGAAAGAAAGAAAGACAATGAATTGAAGTTAAATAGATAGGAAGGGATTAAACATAACAGAACTGTGATTTGCCACACAAGGAGATATTAGTGGTGAAATAATGCAAATTAAATATATGAATAACAATGTTTGCTCTGTGCTTAAACTAACAGCAGAACATTCTGGACCTCTAGTCCTTCTTAAGTATGCACAGATGGTAATTAATTTCACTCACAGATCTGGGGGTCTGTATATGCATATTTACTTTGTATGTATTGTAAATGCTACTTATTTATTTATCTAATTTAATTTATCAAGTCATTTACATGTATGCAGATGCAAATGTAGAAGGTTTGCAGGTCTGCACATGTTGATTACACACTGCCTGCATGATATAAAAACTTCCCTTTAAATATCTAAGGAATTTTAACTCAACACACCAATTCTTCTATAGCTATGTCCTGCTTAGCTTTCACTCTCGCAGCATTTATTTGGAGTGCCACAGGTGAACATTTAATGGGGGAAAAAATCAATAATGCAAGAACGTTGTTGAAAATCCCATTATAATAATAACAGCTACAGTGCAAACCTTCTGTAGTGTTACTGTTTATTGTTATTTTTATGACTTCAAAGGACAATCGTGGGTCTGCAGCAAGATTAGGGCTGGGTAAAAAAATCGATTTAATCGATTTTGGATCGATTTCTTTTAAATGTTGCAATATCGATTCATAGGGCACGAGATCGATTTTTCCCCATGAAGGTTTTACGTTCAAGCGCACAAGCGTGCAAACACAAAATGACCGAGGCAGGTAAAACCCC
>NW_023339718.1:22195006-22206987 GCF_004916995.1 Morone saxatilis
GATCTGCAAATTGTGTTTTACCATGTGAAATGGTTTAAGGTATTGACAACAGACTGCACAATTAGCTAAATGAGTTCAGGCAACTGCAAACTTTGTTCAGCCAATGGGGTTTTAGTTTTTTAGCAATTGAGAAAAACTGTAACAATCATCCAAACACGCTTTAATGCAGAAATGGTTTTCAAAAAGACCAACAGAGTGGTGAGTCTTTCTCTAAGTTACATAAACAATCTAGCATTAGATGATTGGATGATGTCATTCTTAGACAGGCAGTGTAATTGGCTCGTTAGTGGCCAATTACCAACATCTGGTGCAGTGTCATCAGTTGTCATACTCTCACAGTTAAACTTTTTGCCACATCTCATTGGATATGTTTGAAATGTAACCCCGTAGCACAGAAAGAGTTGTTTTGTCAGCCGTTGCCTGTTCACGCATCCAGCAGACACCCCTACAACATTAGCATTCATTTAGAGACACGGTTCTGGTCACCTGGTGAACGTAAGTCCAATATTCACTCTTCTTTCAGCTCTTCCCGTGTCTTTAGCTGCTAAATGCTCCACCATGGTAGTCGCTAACTGTCTGACGAGGCTTGCATTTATCCGCTGTCATCATAAGTGAACAACTATGTAGCTGTCACTTTCAAATGATTATACTGGATAAGACTTGTGCCACTAATGTGATGTCTCACTAAATGTAAGCTAAATTGGACAGTTTTTCTATATAAAGCTTTTAAAGCTTCCTAAAGTACAATAACTTTTGGAACAGCAAGCAAGCTGATTATTTTCATACATAAACCAGATAATTGTATGCTTATACATAATACCCTTGTTCAATACCCCAGAGACCACAAGTACAGGCCTGGAGTTTCATTTAGGCAATATTTGTATTTTTAATTATAAGATTTGTCAGAATAATCGCAATTAGATGTGTTCCTGAAATCGTTCACCCCTACTTCTTGCCTCCAACCCTTTGATAAAAAAACGAGAGCAGGCTCAGGAGCATGGTCTTTGTCTGCAGTTACATGACACACACACACACACAGGAGGAGGAGGAGGGAGAAATGCCAGGTTGACAGCCAAGGAAGAGAGAGGATAGAGGTGTGAGAGAGTCCATAGTGTTAAGTGGACGTGTGGACATCTCTGTGGTTGTGTGTGTGTGTATGTGTGTGTGTGACTGTGTGGCATTGTGTGTGTGTGTGTGTGTGTGTGTGACAGTGAGAGACAATGAGCAGAAGAGAGAGCTTCGTTGTACATGTTTATTTGAGTGCTTTTTCACATTGTGTATTGCGTGGGAAAGAATGAGGCTGCTGCACTGCGTGTTCGCGTGTGTGTATGGGTGTATTGAGTGAGAGGAGGATATAAGTGGAAGTGAAACAAGTGCACAGTGCACACACACACACACACACACACACACACACAGCGAATTTCAAAGAAAAATAATACTTCTAAGCAAAAGTGAAAGGAAAAGCAAGAAAGTGGACTGCTGAGATAATGCAGAAATCACACAGTAAGGTGTGTCTGTGTCTGTGTCAGCAAAAAAAACATCAGCTTGGAGTGAAATAACTGCATAGTGTTGACAAACATGGAGCTGGTTGTGCCTGATGGAACCACACACACTGAAGGAGGTTTGTTTAAATACCACACATGAACGTGTGTGTGTGTGTGCGTATGCAAACAGTGCGTCAGGCTCATTCATTTAGCAAACAGTGTGACGGCATCAGTTCAGGGCTGACTCAGTGGTTTGGGACCCCTCTGGGTCGGCTTTTAGCGCCAACAGGAGTGGTCATTTTTGTTGGCTCCGGCACGATGCCTCATTCTCTCTGTGGCAGCTCGTTTTCCTCCCTGTCAAACAAAATCACCATGAGTTCTCGTTTGTTAACAGCCTGAATATTCAAAACCATTAGCATCCACTCAGATGATAGGTCATGCCTCTTTATAACAAGGAGTTTTTGAGGAAAATGATAAGTACCTTTAAGGGCACAACAGAGGGTGATAAAGTATTCAACAACTCACCATTTCTTGTAGCTCTGAGAGTTAAAGGGGCAATAATAAAAGTTTTTACTGCGCTGTCTTATACTGACCAGAGAGACTTCTCAGATTTATTGTCGTGCGCTGCAAAACAAGTTAGTCTCTTCTTAAAATTACACAGTGAAAATGCTATTGTTTGTAAATGCACTACTTTCTTCTAAATATTAGATTCGATTTCCACAGGGTTTTGGGGTAATTTCCAAGAAAGCACTTTGAGCTGGCTCATTTTTAAATGTACCAACCAAGTACACACTGAACGGCCGTGACACGAGCATTTGAAGTGATGCTTTTGGTAATGCTCAACCTTTGCTCCCATCTTTCTTGTCATACTTTATTTATGGTGCCTTGTAAAGCAGCGATACCTTAACACTAATCTTTATAGAGTCTTTAAATCCATGATTGAGCAGATAAAAATTCCGTCAGCCAGATATAACAGCAAATTGATACAGTGTAAAAACATCTCTTAGAGCTTTTTCTAGGCTTTCTTTTTGTCTTAGCGTCACAGTAAAACAAGGCAAGTGGCTTCTGTGCAAATGAAAAGGGTGTTTGTTATATAAAATATATTTTATTATTAGTGTAATTAATAACACCTGTGCTTTCTCCACAATGGCAAGCCAAAATGTCTGCTGTGATAAAGCCCTACTCATCCTTAAATTTGGTTAGTATTGATATTTGGCGTTGTTGATCATTTTGTTGTTACTCATAGAAACCTGCGCAAAATAACTGAACTTGGATATTACTTGTGATGTCAATATAATGAACCTTTAAAGGTGCACTCAACTGATTTTACACATCATGTTCAGTGTACTTGTCATTGGAAGTACTGTGAATAATATCTGTAGCTGGGATTCTGGAAACCCTGGAAACCCTGGAAACCCTGGAAAAAATAACCCTGTCATCAGGGTTATCTTGTCTGTCAAAGTGCCTTATTGGAACTGTAGGATCCAGTGTGACTGACATGTGGGGGCAGAGGAAACAAGTTGTGAACACAAGAGTGACATATCACTTTAAGCTGATATGATAAACTTGTTACAATGCTTACAGTTGCTTATTTACACATTTGTGTACACATTCATTTAGAGTCGTGTTTCTAGCCACTTGGTGAATGTGGTGAAAGTCCAATATTAACATTTTTTAGCTCTGGTTTTGGTCTTTACTAATTCCCGTGGAAAATATCTGGCTCTTAAGCTGCTAAATGATCCACAACCGCGTCTGTTTGATGCTGAGCAGGTAGGGTACACAGTGCAGCAGAAAACAACACCATGAGAGCCGTGATAGTGAATCAGAACAGTAAAGTTGCAGGATGGACAGCTAAACAGAGAGCTAAAAGTCGCTATAAAGCTTTGTGAAGCCAAGAGAAGCTGCATATTCGGGTGATTATTTCCTGTAGGTTTCATCACCTTTCACATTGTCACATTGTTTTCACATTATCATTTGATCCAGTGTTATTATAAAAATGTCAGTTATAGCCACCATGACAGGTTGTCTCTGTTGTATGCTAAACAGACTAGGCATTAAAAGCCAGGACATCTCAGCCTCTGCTGCTTTGATTTTGACCATCTTTATTTCTTTTTTATTAAGTCCCATTTGAGGACTCTCATTTTATGGAAGTGCAATACAAAACTGCTAAAATATCCCTTTAACACATTCACATATACAGAGATAGTGTGACACTTGTTGTTGCAGGATGACACAAACAGTCGTTCATTGACACAAAGTTGGTCTTGCTTCGGAAATACAGTCAATGCTAAGACACCAGCAATGGGAGGGGGAATGAAGAATGTGACTCATTAATTTTCCAACACTAAGAGTTTCTTTGTGTATTCAAGAGTTAAATTCACCGGTCTCCAGGTCACGATACTGCCTCCTCAACCTACAAGCATGAACTTTAAAATATTGAAAAGTTTCATAATGGGTCTGTGTAGAGAGTTAAAAGGCTCTGCATGGTGTTCACTGTATTATTTATACCAGTCACACATCTTTCTAGATCTTCAGAATGTTTCTTGAAGGCGGACATAGATTTTTGACTGAGCAGGGGTTTACTCGAGGGTTAGGACGGCAAAACCTTGTAACTTGAATTTGAGCAGTTTGGATGTGCTTACAGAAATCTTCAGATATACGTGTGTGTGTGTGTGTGTGTGTGCGTTTGCGTGTGTGAGAGAGGTTCAGGAAGATTCATCATCACCAGGGCTAGAAAATAATTAAAAACATATGCATGGTTGTTATGTTGAAAAAGGGTATTACTTTTTGGAGATAGGTGTTGCTCTGACTGCAGTGATTACGAGGCTGCAGGCAGATCTGAGGTTTCTCCTCCCCTGCCAGTCGTCTCCGGCTGGGATTCCTCTGCTGTCAGCCTCCTGCTGCGCGAACAAAGTCGACTCCTCACACCGGTTCAGCTCTCAGCAGGACGCACTCAAAAATTCGGCTGACGTGAAAACACTTCTGCCAGTTAGTCAACAGTGGGTAGGAAACTGGTATTTGTAATTTGTGTTGTGATTTGGCTTTGTAGTGAAACGACAGAGAGAATGGCTGTCAAATTGTCAGCATTCAGTAATGCAGACAGAAAGGAGTGTTTGTTAGTATTCAAAAGCCTGTCGTTTAATGTTCTTGAGGCTTTCCATTAACATCCCTGGTGGGTTTTTAGCAGTTTTACCCATGAATAACATACTCAACAGTTGGTACGGAAATATGTTGAGCTGATTTGTTGACAGTGTGAGACCAATATTACACATTTATAGGAGTTTATTTGTTACTCTGCTCCACCAATGGGAATAGCTGTTGCCGAGGCAACACTTCCTTTCCCTGTATGTGAGAGCGCGAGGAAAGGAGAATTCCGAGGAATGACACCCGGCTGTATTTTGGGCCGCAGTGTGTGGGCTGCGCAGCAGAAAGCAGGGAGCTTCCTGTGACAATGGGTGGGAGGTTCACAGGACATATTGGCCTCCGTAGAAAGCCTATTTCCTGTCAGACAGTCTACTTAATAAAACTGTGAGAGGTGATACCTGTGATGTCAGGTAGCACGTAATCTCTACTTTAAACCTCAAGAATCAGACATTTTTTGATAATCACCACTCTCTTTGTTAATGATGATTGGCATTACCAACAACTGCTTATGTTGTAAGAGGTGTGTCTGTATTTTGCATTAGACTGAGCAGATACAGAGTTTGTATCTTTCCATTAAAATATAAGTGCTGAATTCTTTGGCCTGGCGCTCCGAGGGCACCAGAGCAGAAGCTAGCAGAGATCAATATCCTCAGCTGTGGGGAGCCATAAAGAAACAGAGCCTACAGTTGCATGCTGGGATGGCAGTCGGATGAGAGATGCATCAACTGCAGCAGCAGCAAAGTGATCAGCAGTAGAGACTGAGCAAGTGAGTTTGACAGCTGAAATGAACTGCTCAGTTGTTGGTGGCCAACTCAGCCGGTGCAGAGCAAAACACCACTTGAGTCTTGTGTGATGTAATGTTAACGCCACAGAAGTGGTCCACAGGATTATATCTTCTTCCAAATTCAACATGAGGAGTACATTATTCACGAGCATTCCCCATGTGATATCAAGTATATAATGTCACAGTACAAGTTGTTAACATGTATACATACATTTATGGACAGTGGTCAAAATAAACTATAATTATCATGCTTGACTCTGCATATGCACTCGTGCTTTAACTCCAAATATCATAAATAGTAATAATAACAAGCACTTAACAGTCTCATGAGAAAATAAATTAGAGCATTGAATAGGCAATAGTAAATCAACATGAGCAAATTACACTAAATGTATTAGTAGTCACAGGGGATAGTTTCAGTATTTTATGATCTATCATATAGTCTTGAATATAAGAAAAGTAATTGTAAACTCTTTTAAGTTCTATAGTGAAAGAAAGATGCATAGTAACAATATATACTGTAAGCCCCTAGTGGTAGTTATAAATAGCTGAGACAACATTTGGAACACACAAAGAAGTCACATGCTGTATGAACACACACTGTGGAAATGTGAGGGAATCCTCATCAGACTCCACACTGGCTTCCTTTATCTCGCCTCTTGTGTCTTTTATTCCTGCAATGTGGAGTGTGTGTCTCTGTGCTCTTGTTTCCCGGGTGTTTGTCAGAGCTGTTAAACAGATTTAAAGCTGGTGTTTATTGTTGTGCTGCACCGCCCTGTTATCGCTGCATTCCCCCCATTCTTCTCCCCTCAGCACCCGCTAGCCAGATGGTGTCACTCCAGGAGCTAATTCAGCCCTCGCACATGTGTGCAACACAAACACTCACAATCACACAAACACACTCATAGCAATATACACAACTTAGGATTTACTCTGACTGCAATATATTTTGCTATACATACAGTTAAATAGCTGTATGCACACATATGTTGACACAAATGTGAATACAAATACACTATAAAGCAACATACACAATACATATTTGGCATGCACATAGACAACAGCATACACTTATATTGCATTTGTTCATTAATTCACATGTGCACACACAGGGAAGGTTCATTAACATATAGTACATGTTTGCATACACACATACAAGCAGCAGGTTACACAGCCATAAGAAACACTTAAAGGGTCATAAAACCATCAGTTTCATTCTGCTTGCTCAAAAATACAATCAAATGGAGAGCAATAGAAGAGGGGAGAGTGAATGAAAAGAGAGAGTGGAGGGATGACTATCAGCAACCCGCACACACACTATGGCACTGTTGCTAGGTCAAGAAAAAAATCTCCAGGCCAACAGCCACTGGAAAACCACCCAACAGGCTCCAAAACTATCAAAACCATCCACTGGGGATCCCTCTTGTTCCTGCTGGCCAGCACACGTTTCTTTTCTTTTTCCAATTTTGAATGCAGATTTTAATTAATATTTAACAAAATTATACTTGAAAATTATAATGTTGTCTGCCACAGATTAAGCAGTAATACGTGCCAGAATTGACAACCCTAATGCTGCTGCATATGACTGAGTGATGAGTGAAATCTGTTTTACCCATGAGACTTGTTTTTAGTGCCTTTTGGCAGATGATTGCTATCATCAAGGATTTTTACACAATATAAACGGTCTGTGTTGTAATCGTAGTGGCAATTGTGGAAGCTGTGATGTATGATCATGTTAAAGTCAGAACTGCTATCTCAAGTAAGTAAAAAGGGATTGTAATGTAGCACCTTTAATATTGTCACTTTAGCAGGTACATGTTTGATATTTCTACTGTACTGGGCGTCAGTGTGGCTTATATAGTATATATATAGACGTTAGAGTTGATAGTGTAATAACTAGTCATTGCCTTCTTTTATACCTTGTTTCATCTCTGACTGAGACTGACACAAATAGTAAGAATGGAGGAGGGATTAGCTGAGAGGTGTAAAACCACTGGGAAGGGATGCTATACTTACTCAGACTGGTTCATGCCATATACAAAAGTGTCTATAACCTTTAATCATCTTTTGAAGCTGGCACAAAACTAGATTTCAGCTTAACTTGCATATGTGTCTTTAAAAGTCTTAAATAGCAAGCAGCATGTGCTAAAACTAGTTAGTCTTTCAGTGTTTGTGTTTATATGTCTTAAATTATGTCAGATGGAGGGTTCCCATTCACAGCAATGTTTGGAGAAAAACTAAAATCTCACTAAGCACACCACTTTATTATATATGAGAATAATCATTATGACAAACCTAAGTCTACAGAAAGTACACTTCAGACAAATGTCATTGCTTTCAAGTTGATGCTTTCCCCCACAAATCATCCTGACAGTTATTCCCACATGATTCAAATTCAGCATCATGTACACTGCTGCAAAACAGAGAAAGCAAGCGCAGCAATGAAGTGAACAACAGTGTGTGAAGCAGAAAGAGAAAGGAAGTGACAGAGTGAGAGAGCAGGCCTGCTGGAAGGTTGGCTCCAGTTAGTTGGACGAGTGTAGCAGCAAGCTGACCTGCCAGGGATTAACACCTCACATCTCCTGTTCACTCCCCTGCTCTCCCATAACACACTGCATACAGAAAAAAAACCCAAAATCTAGTTTACGCTCACAAAGGATTAGGCCTTTTAACCGTGGAGTCAAATGAACAGGAAAAATACACCGCATTGATTAACAAAAGGTGAAAAGGATGTGGTTCATTTAATCTGTGTGCTAGCAAATTATGCAACATTGATCACTGTAGAAATGTGTGCTTCCTCTTGTTCACAGCCTGATAAGCTTCTTGACACACAATGCACTCTCTTCAAGGCAATAACCCTCTGATTATATGCTTTGAGAGAAAAAGGGAGGCCGGGTAAATAAGTGTATGCTCCAAGTTAATCAAAGATATGTTTGATGTAACTGACAGCAGCATCAGATGGAAGGTGTATGCTCTGTTGTCTCTGCAGAGCTTCACATGCGCGGGACTTTAAAAGCTAGCGAGCGCTGCATGATTAAATCAATCCCGTCTAAATCATGACAAGTCAGAGTGATTTATCTGACATGCCAAGCGCCGTGGTAATGCGTACAGAATCAGTCCAACAACTGAGCAATAAATCTACACCACCACACCTCAGCCAGCTTAAAAGGAGCTAAACACTACTGAAGCTGTGCGACAAATGATTCTGCTCTGCTGCTTTTTATATCAGTTGGAAAGATAAAAGAGGTGAACTTACTACTGAGTTATTGACGTCCCTGGATACCTTTCACGTCGGGGTTACGAGAAAATACCGCTCATGTCTTTAACAGTTGCTAAATACAACTTAGAAACACAGTTCATCTGAGCTTTCAGATGGTAAAGGCTTACTGGAAATTAGACTTTATGACTTCCTGAAATTTCAGTAGGACAAATCCCCTCACTCGTGTGCTTACACATGTGCCTGTTCGTCCTCAAGCGCCTGTATGATACCAACAACATGGGGGCCTCCATGTAAAAACATTGCTCCATAAGGTACTTTTAATGCACACTGTAATATGGACATTCGAAGCATCAGCACAGAATAACATGTAGATTATGTGGTCACTCCAGCATTGTTTCCCTAAATTTAAGTATAGAGCAGAAGTTGGGACCCATGTCACACTGTTCCAACCCGCCATTTATCCCCTATACTTTGGCTGCTTCCATTTAGTCCCAGGAACAAGAATTCCCTTTTCAGGAATTATCTAATAGTTATCTAATCTTCACAAAGTCTGGCTGATTGGCAGTTATCAGATTTTTCTTAAAACACTGAATTATGCCTTAGTTTTAAGATAACAAATTCAGTTTTTTTTTCATAGATATCTATGCTTTTCTCTTGTAGCATTGATGCACCTTCACCGAAACTTACAATTGAGCTTTGAATTTGTATTCAATTAACAGTTTTGCTACAGCTCTGGTGCAGAGCAGCATGTTGTTCTACAGTGGTGAATTTTTAAGAGGGCCCTGTAATCTCTTTGTGTCTTAATGTCGAGGGAGGTGTACCCTGCAGAGCTCTTTGTGTCTAAATAATTACTGGCCTCAGAAAGAAGAGAGCGGAGTGGAGAAAGCGTGATGATGTGCATTAGACGCTACCATCTCTCTTTATCTCCCTCTCTCTAAACACACACTGTCTATTTTTTCTGCACTCCAGGCTCCAGTTATAAGACTCCTTTGCCTTCTGGTTTATGCATGCCTCATGAAGACCCCCACCCCCTAACCCTTTGCCAGCAACTTCAGGGTTGCTGACATTCCTCTGAGCAGAATGCATAAACCTTCCTCTGGGAGCTGAATGTGCTTCCACGGTGGATCTCAAGGCCCCGGCATAACCACGTAAAGCCATGCACTTTATTGTTGCCGGCATGGAAACCTGTGTTGGATTTTATGCACTCATACTCTCTCACACACACATGCTCCAGTCCCCATGCCTGGAAAAATAGAGACCACTCGACTGGTTTGACCCAACCATGTTACCCTGGCAACAGTACGGGAGAGCTTTGTTGCTGTTCCAGGCTGAGCCCCCCCCAACACCCCCTCCACTCACTTGCACTATCTCGGTTTCTATTTCTCTGTCCATCCTCCTTATCCTCTCTTCTTTCTCTCCTCTCTGCTGTCACGTTCCCCCCGGCTCATCGCATCTTAAGCCACTTCTTCTCTATGGTTACTGTCACATTTGAGCCCTAGGCTGAACAGGAGAAAATTAGTAAGATTCACCACTTTGACCACTTTGTATAATTAAGGTCTGTAGAAATGAATGGCAAATCTCTTAATTTCAGACCAAATATTTAAAAGAGACACCTGGGAGACTATAAAGAAAGGTTGAAAGTTATGTTTTGTTGACCATGCGGGTTGCAGTGGCACTGATTTCCCAGTTTAAAGGTTTAATCTTTAACTAAATGAAGACTGCATATACATATGCCATTTTTACCGGCAGCAAAGCATTTACTTTGCAATTATTTGCATCAGTATTTTACTCATTTGTAAATGGGGTTTTAATAATACAGAGTATGATAAGGCTGCTCCATTATGTGTAGAAATAATTTAGTAACCGTTTTATAAAAGAAAAACCCCACTTCAGGCCATTGGCATATGGAAATTATATCACAACTAAGCCGTTGCTGGCAGACATTCAGTGATGGATTACCCTTCTTCTCCTGCAGCTATTATAGATCTATTGTCGGAGTCGTGGACTGTGAATAAATGGAAATGACACAGATATACAATTGAAATCTGTTTATTATAAAGTACACAGCAGACATGAGACAGCAATGAGAGCTGGTGGAAATGTGCACTATTTGCTCTGTGGTGCTCGAGCTTAGATATTACTATTAACAGCCAAAATCAGTTTCAGTAACCTTAGTTTTCTTAATTGCATGTTGTCCTTTAAGCTGGTATGAACTGTACATGTCAGTCTTTTGTCTTGAGATTTAAGCATGGGGTCACAGAATGATAGCAAAGAGATATGTGCTGTAGGAGGGGCTTCTCGTCTTGTTTTTGTTTTTTTCAGATTGTTCTGAAACTAGCTTATACTTTTCTTTTGACATGACATTTTCTTATGACATGAGATTGGAATAAAAGGTATTTAACAAAGACCATCACATATGTTAACCTATGTCAAAGCGTTCAAACAGAGTAATACTGTATGTAATGGAGCTTGAGTGAGTAGTGAGTGACACACAGGGACGGATGTTGAGTACTGGGAACTCTTGGTTATTTAAGGAGTTTGCTTTGAAGTCTCAAAAATATGTTGATATAAAATTGATAATACTAGAGCGGCAGCTGCACTCCGTTCTCCCCTGGAGGCTCCACCACAACCTGCCACTGTACATAAGTCACAAATGTCAGCTCTGAACAGCTGAATTTTATACATTTACCACCCGGGCCACATTTATGACACAACTAACATGCTTCATTAGACAGTTTAAAGTTTGCGGGAATGGGGAGATGAGGAGGATTATAGAGAGAGTGGTGACATGAATGAAAAGTTACATGACTGATGGATTTTAACTTGTTGTACTTGACTGAGTGTTGCACTTGGCCAACTGAGATACTGCAATGACCCAGAGATGCCCTTTCAGAAGTATGTTTTTAACCACATTTATGCTTCATTAGACACACATTGCACAAGGAAAGGAAGTGACAAAGATATGAGTGGGGGGATTTACCAAGCAACACATGATTTAAGCCAGTACAACAGTGCCCTTAAAGATAATTCTTCCCCCTGAACCTTTAAGAGTCTGTGCATGCAATTGATTTAAAGGGTGGAGGACTACAACAGTTTAATGGTGACTTTCCCCAGTTTGTGGTTAGAGGTTTGGCACCACAGGTTACTCTGACCCCAACAGGTGAATAGATCTGTCTTGTCTGCATATCAAGACTTTCGCTTAAGTTGCTATTATCCAGGTTATATTTAGAAATATATAGGGGACCCAAAAAAAAACCCAAAAACTGAACATTAGTGGCTAAAAAAGAAATATAGCAGTCTAAGCATGCATTTGGTTGAAATGTTAAAGTCAACTGATTTGTCATAAGCA
>NW_023339718.1:22207048-22214548 GCF_004916995.1 Morone saxatilis
TTTGGATGACTACAAATGTTATCTTTACTTTAGATAATGCCAATCTTTGCTGTATTCAAAGGCCTTAGCTTGCACTGCATTGCACTGTCTTCCAAAGAATGATGCCAATCATCTTTTCAGATATTAGAAACAATTAAAGGTGAGTGTGTCAAACTCCCCAATAACTAGTGTAGTCCTTATGTATCACTGTGTTTTCTACCCTGACTAATGATGAACATACAGGCATCCTCTAGAATGCTTAAAACACATTTCTGCAAGTTGATGCTTAATTGATCTTACCACTCACAGCCGGTTTGCTCACAAAGGCGTATTTCTATTAATAACTAAGGAGATGGGAAATTTCAAATTGCATCTCCCTGTCTTGCTGTCTATTGATGGACATTGACAGATGGACTGCAGCTTCAGCTCGACATAAACTGAGGAACATCCCTGGTATCTATTCTCAGGATCCTTTGTTGTCAGACTGTAGCTGCTTTGTCCTCGTAAAAGCTCTTTAAAGATGCCTCTGCAGGTAATGAATTGCATGACAAGTGGCCTTCTAATACCGCCTGGTCCCTCATGAGAAATTAATGCGTTGCCTTGTGAGGTGAGAAGAGCTGCTTTGAGCTGATGTGTGGTGTCAGTGGGATGATATTAAATCCTTCTGTCAAATCGGTGTCGGCCTGTGAGTTGGGTTACCTTAGCAACCTTTTGTTACCCACTTACAACATTTCCAGAGTAAGTTTGTCTAATTGTTTCTCTCGACTAGGAGTGGACGGCTGAATTGACAACACTCACTCACACTCAACATTCACTGTTGCAGCTTCGTACAATGGCCTGTAAAGGGTCTGAAATACTGTTATTTAAGGCACTGCAAGAATTTAAGAGGCCTGCATGTTTCAGTCCCTTTCTGCTGTGGTTTGAAACGAGGCCAGTTATATACAGTAGATCAATATATTCTGATTGGGTCTACTGTGTTAAGTGTACTGCACAGCATGGAATAAGCTGTTTTTCCTTTTAAAATGAAAGAATAAATCTGTCTTCCTGCAGTCTTAAAAAGTGTTAAGGTATTTTTTCCCATGAACTAGAGAGAGAAAAAAACTCTAGAAACACTGTGTGTTTCCTACAGCTTCTCCGGTTGGGAATTGTACCAGCAAGTAAAAAAAAAAAGAAACAATTCAGCTACAAACATGTTAAGTGTAGCACAAAATAATTTATGCAAGACTCCTGGACTACAACATCATAATGAATGTGTTTGTGTGGGTGTTTTCAGGATCTTTGCCCTCTCCAATTAGATTTTAGTTGAACATTTCCTGGACTTTTATATAATGGAAACCTTCTTCCTTTCCATGGCCAGTTTTTTTTACAGTCCCTGACTCATGAACGCCTTTTGTCATGGAAGGTGTCATTCATTAGCAGTTATGGGGCTAATGCGCTAGCCATCTGCTAACCTCCCACCCTTGGAGCCAATGATTTGATTATTCATATGGAGCACTGAGCTGACTGCAGTCGGGCCGGGTGCTGCTGGCTGTGAACAGATGTTGAAACGTGAACTAGCAGCCCTCGGCATTGAACTCGACGCAGCTTCGAGCAGCGGTGTGTCGTCCTGTGCCATTCAGACGCACAGTGATCTCTACCGACAGGCTTTACCAAGCAGCAGCAAGTCACCAGCCCTGCTCGGGCCTAATGAGATCTGGAGTATGAGGCAGCAGAAGCCCAGGAGGAGGATACAATTCAATCACTGGACACACAAGCAGGCTGGCTGGCTGGCTGCTGCTGCTGGCTGGCTGGCTGGCAGCAGTGATTTCCACAGGCTGGCAGATCTGTGTGTGCGTCAATTTCTGTGCCTCTTCACCATATCATGTTAGGAATGTCCTGAACTGATATTTGACCTCAACTCTGTGACTTTTTAATGCTGTGCTCATCTCATATAAGAGAAGGGAAGATGAATGGAAGGTAGCATTGGGAAAGATCCCCAACTTTTGAGCTTTCACATTGGTGGACAACTCAGACAACTAGACTGTGGCTGCCAGTCGTATTGTAAACACTAACAAAGTAGAAAGAGAATAATAATAACAAATGTTATCAGTATATGAAAAGTCATAAACCGAGTCAGTCTGACTGACATTCTACCATGCTATAATTTACTGCCAAGCTTGTGGCATGCCAAGTTGTGTAGTGGTGTACTGGGAATTCAGACAAACAGATTGTGCGTGTCGTGTCGTTGGTGGTGCTTGAGCACAGTGGCTAGCTAGATTGTGTCTTGATTAAAAAAACAACCCCAGTGCTTGCAATCTTGCTGTTGATCACGTGTGGTGGCCGTAAAACTCTATAGCTGACTAAATGTTTGCCAACAAAACACCTTATTTGAACAGTGAATGACTAATGGCAGATTTCAAGAATAACACTATATAAGGATAAATAGACTGCATTTATATAGCGTGTTTCTACTTTAACAGAGAGAGTGCTTTAGAATGTGCCTCTCATTCAGCCATCCATTAGTGTTGAATTACATTAAATCACACACTTTGGCTGACGTTAGGCATCAGTGTTGGTTTGTTTTTTTCGGGCACTTTCGTATTATTTAGTACCAAGTTATTGGCTCATTATTACAACTGGGACTTGAACTGCAGTTACAAGTCAGAATCTATTAACTCCAATCTGACATGAACACTGCATAAGGCCACAGGGTGTGTCAGCTCCAGGAATTATGGGCACTTGAGTATGCTAACATGGGCTCTTAGTACTTGAATCCATTAAATGCTAGTTTGTTTTTTGTGCACTACACAGGCTAGAAATGCCAACATTAGCTCAGTGCATCACAGCAGCTGAAATGAAGCGAACACCAGTCACTAGTATAAGTAGCCTGATGCCATTTTTGTCTGTGACTTAATGGTCAGGAGGTAAGCAGGGGGAGGGAGCAAAGAAAACACACTAAGTAAGATCCTAGGCAGTAACAAATTGTGTTTGAACTCAAATAAACAAACACCAATTCCATGCAGGCCGTAACCGAAGCATGAAAGGAATAATTAGTTAAGGGAGAAATTGCTTGGTCATAGTCTAAGTGTAGAGCAACTGTATTTTCTCCAGCGTGTGTTAAAGCAGCACTTCATATCATAAGCTCATTATATCTGAGCCATAAAGTGATTATGGGCTCCAGTAAGGCATTGTTCTGCTGTTGACAGGATTAAAGATGACTTTAGAGAGAGAGAGAGTGAGTGTCGCCGCTCTCTGCTTGAGTGTTTGCTTGCTTTGTGTAAGCCAGCAGTGAAAGGGGCTGCACGCTTGACTGTTTGCCAGCTGCGGCGCACCCTCCCTCCATTCTTTTACACATTCATCTACCGCCACTCTATCCATCCATCTACATATCTGTCTGCTTTGTTCTTGTTTGAAGGCAACTTTGAAGCGCTTTTTTACAGACTTGTCATCACCTGGTGTGTTTCAAGGGTTTTAAGGAAATCCTTGAGACACTCAAGGCAGTAAATCTCCCTTGTCAGTGTGACATTGAGTAGTGTCTGTGTCACTGCATTATTCCTGTGGTGTAACAGGTTGTATGACATCCCCTGACACTGCCTTGATTCTGTCATCATTGACTTTTAATAACAAGTGTGTTACAAGTGTTTTATTTATGCACCCATCGACCCATATATATTATCTTCCTCTCACACACACATTTTCATTTCATAGTGTCTCGATTTCTAATGTGCTTTCTTCTTCTCCCTGCAGAAGAAGACCGGAGTTGTGAAGACACAGGAGAAGAAGGAGCGGTGGAAGGAGAAAAAGGAGGTGAAGCGGCAGAAGAAGGAAGACGAGGAGGTGGAGGAGGAAGAGGAGAATGTCCAGCCAGTGGTGGATCCCCTGGAGAACGGCTTCCTTCATCACGCCCAGCGGGAGCAGGAGAGGATGAACGAGAGGCTGCTGAAGAAGACGTACTCCAAGAAGAACAAAATGGTAAGTGCTTCCAAAGCTTTTTTGTTTTTAATTTATTGTCAGAAATTGACAAATGAAAGAGAGGTCTGCTGTGCTGGCCGATCAGCTGCTTAGGCAGCATCTGATTCCACTTTTGTGATTGGTCAGCACTATTATTTCCACCACTGTATTTAAACGAGAGGCAGGACAGGCTTTTCTTCAAATATATACCTACATCTACATCTACCTACATTCACTTCGGGGCCCATGTCAGATGTGACTTAACTTATTCTTATGTCAGCAGGGATCACAGTGCTGAGGTTGTCACCACTTCAGTCACCCTATCTGTGTATCATCAACAGCTCACTGTTCAGCACTGCATAAAGTAATTTTTGTCAAATACTCACTTCTTTTGTGAGCTCTCCTAAAGGCTGCCGTGAGAAGGGTTAGTCATTCAGAGCTGTCCATATTTGAATCTTTATTGCCCTGGTCATGTTATAAATTGTGTATGTAATTATATTTTTTAACATTCATGTGATTTTTAATGGTTTTTGAAATATAAGCTTTTGACATTGCTCCCGTTGTCCTTCAGGGAAGTCAGGTGTTTTGTAGTCAGTAATGATGCTTCTCACATTGTGGCTGGTGGGGACTAACTTCCTCTCTCTGCCTAAAGTGACTTTTTAATGATTTCAGCTTACTGTATTTCAGTTGGTATTTTGTAGTTTGGCTTCTGCATTAGTAGTGATGTTTAACATTATATTTGTTTTATTGTTTTTATTATTTTTTATATTCTCAGTGAGTAATATTATTCTATTTGCAAATGAATTTGCTTGATGGTGATAGTACACCGTTTAATTTTTTACCAATTCTGACAATTCAGCAAAACTATTGGCACAGCAGTGACACTGCAGAGCAGCTGATAAAGAGGTGAGGACAGACGACAGTAGCCTTTGACAGATTGGCTGATGCATAGACTGTACTGGCAACCCGGTCTCACTCCCAAGTTGTCAAATACTGCAGCTTGTGGGGCTGTCCACCTTAAATATGACACTGTAGGCACCCCTGTAGCATCATTTCTGGACACAGCCGCCGTCAAAGTCAGGTGACGTAGTTTAAAAAACAATTCATCCCAGGATACTGCTGTGAAACCGAAGTAAATTATTTATTTTAAGTATTCTATTAGGTATTTTATTCATGTACTTATATTATTTCAGGTTCGAAACTAACTTACAATCATTTCCTAACCCTAACCAAGTAGTTTTTGTGCCTTAACAAAACTGCTACCTTTTCACAATGTTAACCATTCATTTAACCAAATGTAATGCATATTTATTCTTGCTAAATTGACCGCGGGGCCCTACCTGTCCTCAAATGACTTAAGAGGGGCACCTACAGCATCATATATCTAAGCTGAGGGCCACTGTCAGTAATATTTGATGAGTTGGGAGTGAAAATGTGTTTGTAGTGTACTTGGGAGTTTTGTATTTGTTTAGGAATCTTAGTGTTCTGTGCAATTCGCCTGTTGAAGCAAAACATTGAAACAGACAAGTTGGAGCAGTATAATGGGGGATGAATTGTAAGGAATCGGTCAAACAGCATTTGGACATTATTGAAGGGTAACGTATGTGACTTGTACACACCGGTGAGCCCTGGTGCCACCAAAAGTGTTTCACAAACAAGTTGCTGGTATCCTGCCTTCAGGTGGGTTTACCCTGCCATCCTATTCTTGTTTTCCTTCATGACTGCAGAAAGTGGTTTTCTGTTTGTTTATGCAGATAGATGACTGCCAATATCCCCGGCTTCAAGCACACTGCTGAGCCCACAGACTCCGAGTCTGTCCCAGTGAGATAGCCCATCTATGTGTTAACAGTTTGTTTAAATAGGCGGATGTTTTTATGCTCCTGTCCGAGGCCAAGATCCAGCATAGTGCTGTTGAGGATAAGAGGGGAAATGTAGTCAGGAAGCCAAACTAAATAATGAGGCTATGTAGCCCGGAGGCCTCCTCCACAGACAAAAATATCTCTCTCAGATAAGATTTCCTGAGGAAGTTAACATGGCTGAAAATGAGTTTGGCTGTGATATTTAGTTTGCTAAGAGACAGTTAGAAATTATGTATTTAGCTGATGCTCTTATCCAGAGTGTAAGTGCAATAGGCTGCAATTACTGAACCCGATCTACATTCCAGTCCGGATAATAAACTCCATAATATCAAACTGCTGCTATCATGTGAAAACCTTGTAACTCCAGCTGTCTGAATTTCATGTTTTACAGTAAATTCATTTAAAGATTCATGTTCATGCTCTCAAGTAGATTAAAATGAGAGATTATGAAAGCAGAATCTTTCTACCCATCAGCAGTGAGATATTTCTTTGTCCCTGGAATATATAATAGAGAATAAAAGAATCAGAAAAAAGGTTTATTTTAAAACACTTGATCCTGTGTCTTAAAATAAGCTGTGCTGTTTGCTTCCCAAGCGATATTACTGCATATTGAATAAGCAGCTACATCTTACATCTATTTGTCTGTCATGGCTTTTGTGCTTCCTTGGTACAATTTGAAATAATGTGTTACAACAAAGTACAACAAAAGCATATACCTTCAAATCATAAGGTATTGTACTGCTGTCAGCCAAACCACAAATCGGAGTATATTTTGAGGATTGTATAACAAAATGTGACTGACTTTTTGAAGTCCACACTCCCTGAAATGACTATACGCATGAACTCCACAAAACTACAGTTACGTGGTCTTTATCAGCAGAGGCTTATGTGTCAGTGAACCATTATAATGAATGTCTCTTCAGCACCTTGCTGCAGCTTAGAGGGGGAATTTGTCTGTGGCTTACTGGACTGGTTAAGGTACATTGACCCGATCCACTTCTAAAGTCCCCTAAAAACACCTCAGTCCTGTGATCCGTAGATAACTGGAGACGTCTCCCTTTCTAGCTGAACAGATCTATAAAGTACTGCCCTGGTGGTTCCTTGTTGCTCTTCCTTAACTTCTAAACTTTGCAATCCCTTCCTTTTTTCTTGTATCAGTACTTAAATCTCAGAGTCGGACTGAATGTTCTCATTGTCTGAGAACAAGCTGCTAGAGTATCTTTTAACCTGCCCTGGCTTTAGTTCTCTGCCTGCTGAGAATTATAGCCTGCCTTTGATACATAACTAAAATCCCAGTTCCCAACTGCATTATTATTGTTTTGAGAACTAACAATTATGCTGTGTTCACATGCTGTGGAAACACCCATTTCCAGTGGTAATCACAGTGCAAATGAGACTCAAGACATGATCATGTTGCATAACTAATTAATTATAGATAACACTATGAAATATGAAGTAGTTGGTTTGCACCTTTAAACAAGCATTCAGAAAGCTGAATGGATCCTCTCTACTTTAGTTATAAGCACAGTTAGTGTTTAAGCAGGCCTGTTTCTCATGACCACACCTGCCCACTCCAACTGCTTTTCATGCTGCTTAATATGATCTATAGCTTGTTGCCAAATAAGAATTTTTGCATGTGTTGCAAGAAAAAAAGAAAGAAGGAGAACCAACATCTAATGGAGCCTGAGGGCCAACCTGCCCCATGAAAAACCTTTTGTGGGAGTGCATAAAC
>NW_023339718.1:22215824-22239826 GCF_004916995.1 Morone saxatilis
TAATAAAGAAAGGCCTCAGGGGACTTTGTTGCCAGTTCTGACTGTCACACACGTGTGTGTGTGTGTGTGTGCGTGTGTGTGTGCGTGTGTGAGAGAGATACTGTGTATGTGGACAACAGGGTCTAAGGAGTCTTCTTATTCTCCTCTCAGTCACACTCTTGTCACACTCTTGAGCCTGCAGTCACACCTGGGCAATACTCCACTGAATGTTCCACTGAAATTCATACTATTGGCAGAAATTAAATGTAATGTTTTCGTTAGTGTATATATCACCAGGCGTTATTGTGTTTTTGTTACCAGCCTTGGTACATAAGGCACCAGATACCAGGGCACTCTTTTGGTAGTAGGGGTAGCTGACCCCTACCTTAGAATAAGCCATTTTTATCTACAGGGGGAGCTAAACATGAAAGAGGAAGAGGGGCCTCTTTCTCTTTCATGTGACGTGACATCACCCATTGGTTTGTGAGTACTGTTTTGAAGTCAGGTCATTTCTCTCCATTAGAGTGCACAATATTGTTTTTTATTGCAGTCAATGGGGATCTCCCTGCCAAAGAATGCAGGTTTTAATACACTTCCGAATTGGCATCACTTTACTGACCCAGAAGCTCTGTCCATTATACATATTGTGTCAATGGTTTTTATCAGCTCACCTCCTTGTCTGCTGAAACTCCACTGAAGTTCAAATGCACTCCAGAAACACAATAATTTAGCTCCTCAACTCAGCTAGCTTCAGAACCAACACAAGAGACACACACGCCTCGGACAAGGTATTATCAAAACAATAAAATTAGGTAAATGTATCACTTTTAATTACTATACTTCATTACTATTTATTATTTCTATTAAGGCCAATATTCATAAACCAATACACCAGTCTTCCCTGCGTTGTTGTTTTTATCTGTCATCCCTGCTGTACGATACCCAGCAAGCACCAACGTGGCTGTGACCTTCAAATATGCTTCAAATGGGGGTCATGAATAACACATAATGCTGAGTCGCTCAAGCAACACACTGATAGCTGCACGTACACATCCCATCACCATCCCTGTCCATTAGTGCAGTGCTTTACCCTGTGCTGCACACACACCCTGCTAATAATGTCATATAGGGAAACATCCTTGGACACCTCACTCTATTTTTCCAACCCCCCCCCCCCCCCCCGGCAAACCCTCACTATCAGGCCAGCCCGTGGACATGAAGCCAGCGTCCTGCATGCCCCTGTCATACTCTAGCTGCTTCAGGATTACTCCCCTCTTTTCATATCTAGGTGTGTTTATAAGCAGTAAGCCAGCTGGAGACAGATCAGATTAGCTAGGGCATTAACAGTGCACTGGAACATAGTTCAGGGGCAGCCTAAGAGCTCTGCTAGACACAAGAGCACGGCTGCTCATCGGCAGTGGGGCAGTGGTAACGGGCAGGCGATCAGGATGAGTGATAGCAGTAGGCTGGTTGTTATCTGGGGAGCAGCGACCCTGAGCGGTAGCAGCTCGGCTCAGGAGACGCCCAGCAGACAATATCTCTCCTGGCTAACCCGGCTTCCAGCCCATTTAAACTGGAGATCAAGGTGAATCCTCTCCACCTGACTCATTTTGGGCAAGTCACTGAGCTGCAGCGTAATATTGTTGACTCATTTAAGTCACACATTTCTTGTCTTTTTGACAGAAAACCTTTAAAACAGCAGATGTCTTTTTTTACTGTTCTTTACTGTTGATCTTATTTTACTTGAAACAACTATACATCACCACCATAAAGTTGCATGTTTGAGCTACTAGATACAAGATTTTTCCTGTGCTGTAACTGGAATTAGCTTTGTGTGTGCTTTCTTCCTCAACCTCATAAAGAAATAAAGAAATATTTGTTTCACTTATTCTCCTAAGGCTGACAGCTTTTGCTCCCTTTAAGATTATCTGCTTATACTGTTGTGGTTGATCGAGGAACTGAAACACTATCTACTGTTGCACTTGTAATGAGATCAGACCTAAAATGTGAAATCCTTGATGTAATTATGGGGTTGGAAAGCTTGTAAGTGGTAACGTGATAGAAAAGGCCTTTACTCCTGTTACTCAGGTTAACGCTGCAATTTAACAAAGAGCGTTATTAGATGAGTGGATAATGAGGTATGCTGCAGAGGTGTCTGCAGGCACATGGCATGTAAGAGTGTGTGCATGTGTGTGCAGAGTAGACAGACAAAGATGAGTGGAGGTACGTGATTTATAATAGACCTTGACAGATCAATTAGTTAGCTACTTGTAACGTGAACATGTATGCATGATCACACGGCGGATAATTGTCCTGACCACATCAAAGACCAGTTAACAGATGAACACACACGTGCCTGTGCAACAGAGAGACGAAATGACAATATGAAGAGTTTCATTCAAAAAACTGATTGAAAAAAGATAATACGCACACTCTGGTAAATTGATTGCTGACATTAGACATTCAGGGGAGATCTCAGATACCTTTCCTACAAATTCCAGATATTAGGATGAATAAGATCACTGCCTTTAAAGCATAGTATATTTTTTTATTTCAAAATGGCTTACTTAAATTGAAACCCTTAGTTTCAGTGTTTAATAAGTTAACAAAGGTAATATTGTGCAGTATATTATATTAAGCACTATAGAACTCATAGAAAAGCAAAGTGGACTGCGCCAGTGTTGACTACAGCTAGCGTAGGCTTTCATTTCAGTGTTATATTCTATGTATTTTGATTTAAAAATATAAATAGATGAAAATAATACTTTACAGTGCTGTTATTTCCTACAGTTATATATGCACACTGAACCACTCAAGTGCCTTGCTGCATGGCACTAATGCAATGTTAGATAAAAGGAAGAGTATTACTTTCCCTAAAAATTTACTTTCTAACTGTGCCAGGGATTTGAACCAGTAACCCCTTCCAGACCATATTCAAAAATTGTTGTTTTTCTAATGTGGTTTAACCATGCCAGTGTGAATCATGACTCAAGTAAAAGACCACTTTTTAAATCAAAGACATCTTATTTTGGATTGAATCGCTTTAAACATACAGCGAAACTAAGAGTTTGAAGTGAGTAATTTATGACTTCATTAACTTCAATAGCTGACCAAGGAATTACAAGAACATTTGATGATTCTCCAGCAAGCGTATACCATAGTAGCATGGAAATGACATAAATAAGTTCATATTTTCCCAGTGGAGAACAGTAAAGCCAGCTAATTAGAACAGGGATCAGACAAAACATGTTTAGTACAAAGGTAATATATCATTATAATACATATTGCAATAATAACCCAGCTTCATTAAGTTTTAGCTTACAAACGAGGTTATTATGCATGTGTGTTGTAAAACAAATTGTTTAACACATAAGAGTGCACACAGCCCATAAGTCCCATAGATAATAAGTGAGTGAATTGGAAAATGGAATTCTGCAAATGAAATCCATGGCATATCAGATTTTTGGTGAAAAGGTCAGCATACTTTTATTCTTCTTTCCTTGAGATCATTTTCCTATATGAATAAGTGTCTGGGAGCGCGTACCTTTCTCTGTGTGTGTTTTTAAGTTTCCTAAATGGCGTCTATTTTAGCTCAGCAGACGGCCTGACCACAGTGAGTTTAGTGTGAGGAGCCAAACTTGTCCCCATGGCTTTCCACTGAGGCTGCTGGTGTTGACTTTGTCCGGCATGCCAGGGGAAAGCATGAGGGAACAGTCCCATCGGTGTTGAAATGGAGGTGAGGGAGGGCGCAGAAAGGATTTCATGTCTGCTGCTCCACTCCCAGGGGACGGTTTGGAGTCGAACCGGGTCCCCATCTGAACTGGCCCCAGATGATGGGATTTTGAGAGTCTGTAAACTCAGAGGTGGCAGGTATTCCTGCGAAATTATGACTGGTCTGTCAAAAAGGCTGCAGGCTCCATAGATGGACAGATGACACTGAAACATCCCTGTTTTAATCCAAGGGCAAGATAATAAATGCAGCTGTGATAAATGTGACCCACGGGAGCAATCTCAACAAACCAGAATCCAATGGGAACACCAGTAAAATTACCTCCAGGAATATTTAGCCCTCTCAGGATTTCTCCTCAAGATCCATCACGTTCCTACAGTTACAGCCGCAGCCTCCCAACCCCGTAGACAAGAGAGACTGAAATAGAACTGGAAATAAAGGGAAGAGAATGACAAAGAACGGCCGAACCCAGACAACCCCTGCGCCCGCTGTGCTTAGCCAGGTGAATATTGCATGGGACAGTGCACAGTGATTAATGTCAGGCCATGTAAGGTGCTTGGCCCGGTTGCTGTAGTGCAGGTCCATACACACACATACACATCCCATCACTTTTAACAAGCCATAGTCATTGAGATACAGCAGGGCTACTTCAGAGCAACCACTCTGGGGACAATTAGGTCCGGGAACATTAAATTAGCAGGGATCTAAAGTCATGGTCTGTTGGAGCTGAGGCTATTGCATGCTGGGATTGGACTAGGTAACAGAGACAAGGAGAAACTCTTCCTGGATATGCTGTATCTGGCTATCTGATATTGCCGTACGAGGTAAGAGCATTATTTTATAGCAATTTTTAATTTTGCAGTTATATTATGGTGCATCATTTTTTCAGTGCCCTCATTAGGTTTTGGGCTCAGGAGGCAAGTGTTAGCCGTAATAAATTTGTCAGGACATTATGTCTCTGCGCCTGGTAGCTGGCTAGTTGTGATTACTTTCTTTTTTTATGTAAATTTATTAAAGTGGGACCTCCCAGGCTACATCATATCCCGGTTTTGCATCTACCAGAGAATCTGTAGCTATAGCAACAGATGTATTGCCCTTGGTAGATGTTTAACTAGAGCAGACAGCAGGGAGAGACACTTTATTACACCTCATGCTTTATGATTTACAGTATCATTGTGGTTTATATTACAGTAATGTTTAGGGAGCTGTTCAGAAATGTGTGTGCCAGGAAATCTCGGGTGTCTGGAGTCATATTCCACCTGCAAGAGCTTTCTACGAAGTACAAGTCATGAGCTGCAAGTCATGTGAAGTCAGATTTATTGTGAAATGCTTTTATCAAACAGACCAATCACAAAGGTCTTAAACAGATGTAAACAAGAAAGAAGATCACAAACAGTAGGTTATAAAGTCATAGTGTGTGGTTTACACACCTACCATTCCATTTTAACAAAAAACCTTTTCTAAACCTACTTCTTACTGGAGGTGTCATAGGAAGCACACTGTCACTTTGAATCTGAATAACCTTTAACAGACACAGAACACCACAGTTCAGGCAAACAGAGAACAAAGTGTTAGAAATGAGGTCGCTCAGCCCAGATTCTCAGATTGTGCTGCCTTTCATGTCACTTCAGACCGATATGAAGAAGTCAACCGATATTAGCTTTTAAGTAAATATAAATACAGATTGCTAGTGTCACACACCTATGATATAGTGATGGTTTGATCTGAGTTTGTTTGTTAGTAGCCCTTCTCATCTCTAGTGTTGTGGCATTTTTTTAAAAGATTGCTTGTGATTTACACAGTGTGAGTTAATGTGAGTTGATACACGTTAATGACATTTTCCATTGTTTGTGTATATATTTTTTTAATTTTTTTTAATTTTGAGAAGTCCTCTGTAGGTGGCACTCTTTTCCTTGTTTACTCAGACACGGTAGCACTTCCTGTGTACCAGAAGAGTCTTCTCTAGAAACACCAAAAGGGAAAGCAGGTGTCTGTTAAAGCTTTCATGAAGTTGAATTACTGTTGCAGTGGGGCATTTACCAAAATGGAAACTAATCAGAAACTCTGTCCCAGTATTTCATTCAAGTGTCACAAATTTCATCATAAATTTTATCTGGGTGAGTTTAAGGTGTTATTAGTAACACTGCATGTTTCAATGAAAATAAAAATTTGGGAGCACACTGAATTCTAGGTGTCTGAGAAAATATCAAAAATGAATTGTATTCATTTTCAAAAAAAACTAGTGATTTTAAACCCCCCCAATGCTAGGCAGCAGTGTTGTAAACGTAAACTGAGGAATCTGATGTTGGGTAATACAGGGATTGTGCCAAGTACAAATGCAGATCCCACTGGTCTGGTTGCACAAGGAAAGTAACTGTTTTATGGGGCCCTTATTTGACAGCGATGATACAAGAGCAAAATTATAGCCTCAGTTCAAAATTATGGTATCGGCCTTAAAAATCACGTATTAGTCCAACCCTAGAAGTGGGACTGTAACTTAGCACTCTCAGGGGTCAGGTTTCCTGGCGAGCTCCGTGTCCAGAGGCTGGCAGCCGTCTGCTGCGCGGTGCTGTGTTACATGGGAGGCTTTGAGGACGAAGAGATCTGGTGTTTGTTAGGTAGAATGGAAGTGGGTGGCATTCCTGAGCTTTTACAGAAAAGAGAAGCCTCCTGTAGTTGTGAGAGGTCTTTTGTTGGGAGGCCTGTGTGTTTTGACAGGCCTGAGAGGGGGTAAGACAATAGAGAGGCCAGACTGTATCCTGATGTGTTCCTGCAGAATCTGCTACAATCCACTCCTATTGTTCTCCACTGTCATTTACAAATGCCTCATTCTCCCCTTGTCACAGTTGTATCAATTTGTTTTAGTTAATTAGCGCTTCAGTTAGCACCTATTTAATTAGATTCCATTTAATTGTTGCTTGGCTTGAAGAATGTGTTTTTCGCATGTGTGTTGCAATGTGTAGTGCATCTCGTTTACATGCTTCTGTTGTGTCTATGTGTGTTCTTCAATGGGGTTTGTGTGTTCTCGTGTGTGCATAGTTCATGCCAGTATGTACTTCTGTGTATTCAAGCATTTGGGCTTGTTTGTGTGTGCAGATTTTTGTGTATGCATCCCTGCATGGCTATGATGAAGTGCTTGCCTACTTGGCGGCATCTGTATGTTTAAATGTGTAAGTGTCATCTTTGCCACTTTAGCCCATTAGGTTCACTACATTAATGGGATCTGCCGAGGCCCCTGTCCCTGTTTTTATAGCCCTGTGCCTGGGGGAGGGTTGGCGACCAGCAAAGCTGGACATTAACTCAGACGGATTAAAAGGGATTAGTGGTGACACTGAGACAGATGTGATCTTTGCAGGCACAGCTTTCCTTGTATTTCTCACTGTGTTCATTTTTGCCGTGATACAACACTGACCCCTGCTGCACTAGAGAGGCATTGCACCCATATACATGACTAGGTGGTGGATGATGCTGTGTTAACCCTTTGTGATTGCAGCACATCGTCCATTGGGGGTCACTGTTTCCATTTGAAAAAGATAGTGGAAGGCCTCTCCTGTCCTCTTCTGCCATTTTGACTGCCTAATGTAAAGTATGTCAGGGTTTGCAATATTGAGCCCATGCGGCGGATCTTTTGCAGGTTCCATCAACATGTTTCCTGCAGCGTCTTGTAATGGATGCTTAATGTGGCTTCAAAATATTGCCATGAAAACAACATCGTCAGAGATAATGAAATGCCGCTGGAACACCGAGACTCATGTGTGGGTTGTGTATGCCAGTGTCGTTGCTCATATTAGCTCATTAAAACAGCAAGTAGCACAGCTACACAAGGTCAAATATATCCATATCAGTCAGAAATCTCCTTACGTCAAGCACGTCCTATAGTTACCATATCACCAATTTACAGAAAGTCGCTTAAACAGGGTGTATTTAAAATTTTCAGCCTCAGAATGAGGCTCTGTGCGTTTTAATGGGTTGTGATTTAGAGGGATATTGTTCAGAGTTATATGCCTTCGAGCGGGCAGCATGTGTTTGGTTCCTTTTTTCCTCTTTTAAAGGCCATTCACACAGTAGCAATTGAACCAAGGGCTATAATTGTGTTTTCATGTACTATAGATCCTGTCATTAGGCCCCTGGGTCTGCAGGCAGTTATATGATGACAGCTGACAAGGGGGCGCGGCTCCTTTGAGGAAGAATTGAGGGGGGGAAGGGGTAGCTACATGCACAAAAGCCACAATTACTTCCTGGACGGTCCCCAGAGCTCAGTGGTTGAAGTGTGTATGTAAAATGATGTGGGAGAGGCCATTTGCAAAACAAAGAGAGGGGAGGTGGGTGGATGGAGGTTTGGTGGGGGGGTAAGAATGATTGCTTTTGCACAATAGAGCATGTACACCCTGAGGGGGGGGTGAAGTGGCAGACTGGGGGTTGACACGCCCCTAGCAGTCCCTGAGGAGCTGGATCCAGAAGGGGGTATGGTTCTTGTGGTTGACCCCTTGGAGAGAGGAGTGTCAGGGTTTGTCCCCTAGGCCCTGAGTGGGGAGATGGCCCAAGGGGTGGGACTCTCGGTACATATTGATGTGAAGTGCCCAGTGTGTTCAGTCTGAAGTCACAGGTTCACTCAGTAGGGGGGCACAGTTATTAATCTACAACTCATTATCAGGTTCAGCATCCAGTGTCTCTAAATTGTTCAGAAAATCCAGACTGTGTAAAATACTATGTAATCCATAGTAATACATTTTGTTATTATTTTATGTGTGGAGCAGCAGGTGCATTTTTTTTTAACCTAGATTATTCATTTGAAATTTAGCTTTTGTTTGGTCGACCTCCTTTCAGAACCAAACGACTCAGAATAGGACACAAAATGTCTTTCAACATTATATTTAAGTATTTTTACTTTATTAGATAGCACACAGTTGGAAACATCAGTGAGTAATTGGAAGGCGTGACATGTGATTGAAGTCAAAGGCCAGACTCGAGCTGTGACACTGAGCCGTAGACATAACAACATCCCCAATTAGCAGTGCGCCGTTGCAATACTGATTGGATAATATCTGAGCAGTGCGCAGCGAGCTGTGAGCACGTTCTACGGGGTCATAAGGCTGAATTAGCCTGGTCGCTCTCAGTTTAATTAATGAGCCTGTAATGGTAGTATAATTGCTCTTCAAAGTGGAGTCCCCTCTGACACCGGTGTAGAGCAGAGCTGTACACACCAGTCTCGCTTCGAATGCCCAGGTCAGCTGCCGCAGGTCTCGTCTTCGCCAGTACCCCCAAAACTGCCAACCCCCGACCTCCACCACTGCCGCAGCCACAGAGGGATACATACAACTCGTACTGGAGCGCATGAAATATTCAGCAGCAATTTCCCCCACGTTTGAAATAATACCTTGAAATGTTAATGCGCTCCAACTGCTTGTTTTAAGTGGAAGGCATCCCAAGGTGCCTGTGTTTGGACTGCACCGGTGCAGGGGGCTCTGTGCTTAAACTGCTGTCGGCGTGAAACTAATACGCTACACTGGAGAATTACCACAGCCAGGCACTTGGGTCAAGAGGAACATGCTATTCTTAGTGCCAGACACATCTTCATATGACGTCTTGAGCACACAATGCGCACAGACCTACATGTTTTCACAAATTCAGATGCGCACACACACGGATATCAATGCACACAGTTCTCACAGACACACACACATAAACACAGACACTGCATATCACCTCTGACATTGATTTTCATTAGATTCACAATGGCTGGCATTTTGACAGTTTCACCAGCATCCTTGGTTCTAAATGTGTCTATTATTGGAGGATTACACAAGCCCAGGGTTTATACAGTGACAGGCCATGATCTGATAGCCGTTGCCATTAGCCTGGCCTCACCCACTAGGTGCCTCTTCAACCTTATCCTGCCAGAGACATTGCGATGTTATCAGGTCCAGTGATGCCTCCATCACCTGATACACCTCGTGGATTAGTAAGGGACTTGCCACCGGCTGTTCTGTGGTGAGAAAGCATTGCAGTGTGTCTGTAGAAGCTGATGTGACTTGGTGAAAATATTATTGTTGTGAGCTACACAAAGTTCCGGTAGTGAGGTTTGCGTGTAAGTCAAATCAAGATTGTTTCGTTTGATTTGTCAGCTAGTAGCACACACAGACACACCCATGTTCAGATTTTCTTTCCGCTCACAGTCAGGTTCAGTGAGCCTTGCAGAGGAACACACACTTGGCTGCACAGTTCCTCCATGTGCCTGTGCCCTTCAGACCTGACAGCAAGGCATTAAATATTAGTGGCGTTTTACAGCGGGTTTGTAACATGGTTATTCCAGTCAGTGGGCTTGCCTTCCCAGTGTCTGTGCCCACTATGGGGCTTTGGTTTGACAGCGCTGGGGCAAAAAGCTATCTTGAGGGAGGCCAACCTGCCTGCGAGCCTTGGGCAGCGAATACACACACACTCTCATACATACAATGTTGAAATGTTGCATGAGTGGGCACATTTCATACATTGCCATACTGCAAAAATGTGTCAATGCATGTGCACATGCCTGTATACATACAGATGACACATGAGACATACGGAAACTGAATATGCTAACCCACATGCTGCAAACATCGCGTGTACATATCATACAGGATTTAATAGGAGTTGGGCATAAGAACAAGAATCTCTAAAGTCAGATGCAGTGCAACACAACAGCCTTGCAACACATTTTAGACAGTTCAGCTTGGGTCATTTTGAGGCTGCTGTTTGTCCTGTTGTCGTATATTACTGTATCATACTATTGACAGTTCCTTTTATTCTGTCCACCCTTAAACATTTACAAATGTGACAAAAACAATAGGTCATTGTTCAGTGTAATAATAATAATTAATAAAAAACTTTTTTGATTCAACCAGAAATCATTGTCAGAGTTGGTGAATTAGCAAAGAAAAGGTTCTTGGTGCAGTGATAAAATAATCTAATTGTAATCTAATCTAATGTAAAATCACCAAGTAGAGAACACATTCCAACTTAGTTAGCAGTTAAACTTGTGTCCAAATGCTAGATGATTTCCAAATGTATCAGATTTATTCAGCAAAAAATATATATTTATGCACTTACCTGTAAACATTTTGATTGTTAGTACTCTTTATATGTCATATATTTTCTCTTTGCCATCAGTACCATTGCAAATTATTGACTTCCTGTCCGTGTGGAGCCTTTACTTTTACCCACTATGCATATAGACCAGCTTATTTCATAGAATATACAGGACTAGTTCCATCAGTCAGGCACTAGTAACAGGTTGTCATTTTGTGGTCATTTAATTGCCAGCCTGGAGACGAGGGAAGCTTCCAGGCCTGTCCAAGTCCTGGCATGTTTGTCCAGAAGGCTTTAAAAGCCAAGTGCTGCCACCTTTAGTCTATATCGCAAGTCTTTCAATTAACACCAACAATGCAGCAAGAGGAGGCACCACGGGCAGGGGCAGCTGGGGTATTCGTTAGCTATTCAGCAAGGATCACTTGCATGTCTTGCCACATGACAACCTCACTGACACATCTGGCCTTTGGGTGGCGCAGAGGGGTTTGTCGCAGCAAATGACAGTGACCTCCCCAGTGCCCCGCTCCCCCGCCACCTCCTAGTGGAATTGATTAGGTATAATTGGAGGGAGTCAGAAGCTGAGGCAAGTGGCGCTAAATAAATTTGGCTAGTGTTAATTGCAGATTCCACTGTGTCTGTGTGTGGCAGTGTGAGGGGTAGAGAAACACTTAGCCAGCGGCTGACAATGGAGGATTAATTGGACTCCTCCAATGAACATAATTAGACTGATTGTTGGGAGAGATAAAGCAAAGGTTTTATGAGTGCAGCAGCACTGACAGTGCTAAGAATATCATCCCTCTTCCTCCTCCTTCTTTCCAATTCCCCCTCTGTGGCGTAGTCCCCTGTACAAAGTTAATGCTCCTTATTCCTCTTTTAGCTATAAGGGAGTTGAAATCCCTGCTCACAGGGTAGGAGTGGATCACAGGTTCATGGTTACTGAGCCTTACAGTGATAACATCTCTTCAGGGGAACAGTCCAATCTTCTTTTCCAGCTACAGTGCAGCCCCTGTTTCCATGGTCTTTGATTACATCAGTTATTGAGCTTTTATTGGTCATAAATACAAAGAGCAAGGGAGTCCCTTGCCTGATGGGGGAGCTACCATACATCTAGATGATGAGAGGGATTCTTGTCAGCCATCCAGACCATACGAATCCAATTGTAGCTGGGGTTCATTCCTGCTCCAAGTGGAAATGATTTGGGAGCCCCAGAGCATTAGTCAGGCTTGGCCAGGACCATCGGCAGCAACAACAGCAGTGACTTGTGAGACTCCAGTATCAGTCAGGGCCCCGTCACCACCCCAGAAACTCACAGAGCTGGAGCTGGGCTACACAGAGCTCTGACAGAGCCCTCTTGGATGGTGCCCAGGTCTCAAACAGAGATGAGGCCTCCATAGCCTGCTTCAAAGGGGAGGGTGGAGAGAGAAGAACAATACACTCGACAAGATTCATCAGCAGAGGTTAACCACAAACGGCTGCATACTAGCTGCTACTATAAATATGACATGAGAAGATAAGATGAAAAACAGCAAATCGAGGAATCAAAGAACATGTCAGAGGCTTTCAGAGTCTATGCCTCTCACTCCATAGGATAAGCCAGAAGTTGGATTTCCTGGAAAACTAATAGGTGATGAAAGATGGCCTTGAAACTCAGACAGTCTTAAATTCTTTTGAAGGTTTGATTAATTGGCGAGTGTTCAAAACGTATGTTCACTGTTTGAAGTGAAGTACAGTACAGTAAAGACCATCAACAAAAAAAGTGAGATATGATTATTTCCATATAATGGTTCTCAAAAGGGTGATTTTGCCTGGTTTCTTTGACTTTGTATTTTACATGTATTGATCTTAGCCACTGCCATACTTAATGCATTGAATTACATCACCATTGATTAACCCATCTTTATTTGTGTCTAATATATTAAAGCGCTGCTTGAGGTTAATGTTAAACAAATAAATAGAAAAATATTTTCTATATCCATATAGAATGGATAGCAATATCCATCATTTGTCTGTCTGTTCGATTAAATCACGCTCCTATCCTCCCGTTTTCACCCAAGAGGTATAGCAGAATAGTGAAAACTGACCTTACTTGTTAAAAAAATCCTCTGAAATCTTCAAAGAACTGGAAACATCTGCACAAATGTTGTTTCCATGGACACCTGTCATGTTTCTGCCTAGCTCTGAATGGGAAAACAATGTTGGGTTTCTGACCTGAACCAAAGACTAAAAAAGTCAGCAAGCTTTTCTGACTGACAAGCAGGCAGCCTAGGGGGTTGGCTGAGCTGAGCAGGGCTGCTGAGGGCCGAGGGTTGAAGACCTTGACTCCTGCACTTGTGGTGTGATGGAGAGACTTGGCCTTCCAGCAAAAAAGAGACAGAGGCCTCTGCTCAAAGCCGAGGTACCTCAGGGAGACATTTTGATGCATGATGGGCGGAATAAAATAAAATAAAATGGGATCAACCCTAGCAGCAGCAGTTATTGGTGATGGGGAGGTGGGTTGCTGTAGCCCTCTGGCAACGCTCAACCTAAGGCTAGCTTTGCCTTCTATCTTCTATGTTTTACTGTATGGAACTCCCACTGGTGCCCTGAGAGAAAACGGCCTGTTTTAAGATGTTCTGAAGAAATACTAGCACATCGACATATCCGTTTTAACTCAGCTGGGCATAAAATGGGGAAGTGGCTCCCCTTTGAGGAGAACTCACTGACCTTGGCAGGAAGTATAAAAGAATACAGCCAGATTCTTGGCTTTTGTGTTTTCCTTTTGTGGCGTATTTTTATCATGCATGTTGGGTTTTTTTGGTCATTGGCTTTCACTTCACATCTCATAAAGTTAATATAACTGTATGTTCAAAGACATTTGTAGAAATACGCTCAGTTGATCAGCATGCTTATGCCATTAACTCCTACTCTTTCCTAGTCTAGTTTTTCTATATTTTTTTATCCATTCTGCTGTTGGTAGCTACTTATGAACTCCAGGCTCTATAATGAATGGTGTTTGCACTGCACAGTGACAAACTGTTTTCTTCATAGATACTTCATGAACTTGCTGGCCAATAAAGGGAACTACAGTGGTGCATCAGTTCCAACTGGGCCCTGTATCCTCAATGATAGATGCTTTCTCCCTTAGTGGCTCTTTCACCAGAGCAGACTGCAGAGAGGCACAGGAAAAAAGGCGCAATCCAATGCTGACTTCACTAGAGAAGGCCATCTCATCGTTTCATCTCACAAGCTGTTTTACCTTGGCCGCCGGGTGGCTTCCACCTGGCCCCAGTGGGGTTGTGACTGCTGAGGGTTGGCCGAGAAGTCATGGCCACAGATTAACTCTGCTATTTATGGCCCAAGCCCGTCTAACTGCAGCCCCAGAGATGGGAAATATTGCTCACTTAGCAGGATTACTGGGTGCCGTAATGCCCCAAAGGCCTGCTTTATGGCAGGCCATAAATGTTCCCAGGGAGAAGCAGCGAGAGTCGGATTGATTAGCGCTCTGGAGGAAAGTCGATCCGTTACCCACGCCCCACTGGGAAACACTGTGATGGATGCTTCCGGGAGGTGGAGAGAGGCACTGAAAGGGAAGGGAGGGCACTTTGCTCTGCATCACACCAGTCCTAGACATCCCCATAGTGACACAAGATGGAGGGCCCCCATTGCTTGCAGGGCCGCAGGAGGTTGTCAGGCAGTCACAGAGCTATAGCCCCGCAACGCATCGGCCCTTTGCCATCCCAATGGCAGACAAATGGAAAAGCGACCTTGCCACATGCTGCCATTTACCAAGTCCCCCTTGACACCTTGCGTCCCCCAGACATTAGTCATTTCAAAGGATAGACCCCACCTACACCCCACACCCCCTCTGTGGCAATCATTTGCTACAGTAGAGGGTCTGATATACAAAGTACAGCAGGCCTTTTTATCTGTAGTGGATGTCACCACTATCTTGGTTCAGGAATATTTCTTTACAGTATGTAAAGAAAAGCATTGACACTGCCTTGTTCTAGCATTGTTTTTATGCCAAAAATTATTATTAGTGTTGAATTTTTTTTAGTAGTGAGAGGTAAACATCTGACCTTGACTGTGTTGGTGGTGACTATGTCTCTGTAGATTAATCTTAATCATGTATTGTTGTAAGATTTCAAAGATAAATAAAATTGACCTGTTATGTTATGTTTCAGTGTTCATTAATGTGTAGCATCTTCAACAGACATATTTGCTGTCTGTCTTTGCTGTTGTAGATTATGATCCCTAATGCTGCAGCCTTTTTTTTTTTTTTTTTGTCTTGACATGAAGTGATAACTCTTAAACGCTTTGCTATATTGTAGGTTGTTAAGCCTCCCTAATATACTTTGCAGGCTTGTAGCTTCCTGAAGCATTTCACAGCTTGGACGATGCTTGATAAAACAGGGAATTTGTCTGTAGCTCAGTCCATTTTTATTTTTTATGATTGTTCAAACTACAAAGCCTTAGAAGTAGTTTGCTCATAACCAGTGAATGACTTTCTGTTCCTTTATATTTGCTCATTTGTAAAAATCTGTCTTAGGATTTAGCAACATCTATGAATTAAATTTGGGGCTCAGCAGCTCAGTTAACACAGCATCCATAAGAACTCAGTGCCAGAAGCAATAAATACTACAAAAAACAGTAAAGCTAAGTGATCAGACATAATGTACCAGCTTTCTCTTCCCAGGCAGTAGTGATTTCTTTCAACATGGTGCTATGCTCACTACACCTCTCACCTCATCCTTCTGGTTTCCTGCTGTTCTTCCCTCTCCCTGACATGCCTACACAGTTGGACTGTAGCTGCCCTTATACAGGCATTTTACTAGCTTAGATATTTTCCAGATGCCTGACTTGGGATATTGGCTACATGTGTGTGAGCTTTTGATGTATGTGATTTGGAAGAATTGTATATATAAATGTGTTAGTGTGCACGTACACACAAACAAATATACAAATACATTTGCATATGTGTAAAGAGGCTTGTGTTTAAAAGTGAAAGTAAGTGTGCAACAGCATCAGCAGCCATTTCTCACTCTATTAGTAGTGGGGTTGCATGGCACGATGAAAGGGATGATCAAAACGACCTAACTGCTGATGGAGCTGTGCTCTTAGGATTTATGTGCGCCCTTATCTGATGTTTCGACTAAAGCAAAAGTCTGTTATGTTGTTTTGGAGCCTTGACGCTCTGGGGAGCTTGCCTTTCCTTCTGATGCAAAGTCCCCATGACTTACCTCTGCTATTGGATTACCAGCAGAACCACATCAGCAGGTGTTTTCGCTTTGTTTCACACTGTGCCTGCATGCCGGTTTTTGTCCATGTAAAAATGGTTGAGCCCTCTCCTGCCCTATGCTGGCCCTAAACTCATAATCACTCACATTTATTACTTGCACATGTTAGATTGCAGTTATTTTTTCAGTGCTATTCATTTTTATAATGTGTGGTCTTCCTTTGTCTCTGACTGACAATCCAAGCATGTCTTTTTGCCACCATGCTGGGTGGGAGTTGTTTTTCTTGTTTAACAAGTTAAATCACAAGAGAGAGCGGGACAAAATGCCTGTCACCCAGATAAAGCTGATTACAATGCGTATCAGATACATGCAGATAATTATGGTCGTAATACAAATGGAACAGCAGTCAAGATAACACAAAGCCTCTCCACTATCAAAAAGCATAGCAGGTGATGAAGAGATAGCGTATGATAGAGCAAATACCCAGGAACTGTTTTTGGTTAAACAAAGCAAGCATGTCAGCATACCACATACCAAAAATAGCTGGTCAATAAGCACGGAAATCCCCTGAGTGTCTGTTGCCATATCTGAAACGATCTGGACTATTTGTAGAACCATAACTAGTTGTGTAGGTTTTTATATTTAGATTGTCTTAGTCAAACTAGTGTATGTTTATTTACACATTTTAAAACGTTTATTCTATCTTGTTGTTTATTTTTCTGTTAACTGTTGACTTTCCAGTGGTAGTACTGTAAAAGAAAGCACTGGGCTGGCAGCTATAAGCCTACAGAAGCCTCTGTAAGCTTTGAAAAGCCTCTTTCTCCTCAGCTTACAGGTATGATGTATCCTTCCTTACACTCTCAAATGCTGTTATACTGCTGTTAGTGTTATCTTATGGAATTGACATTGGCTGGCCCCATGCTGTCACTCATGACATGCCACACCAGAAAGTTAACCCAAGCCAGATGTTGTGTAAGGCATACACGCCATACAAGGCATGTAAGGCATGGATTTACAAGAGACACAATATGGACATTGGTCAAAATTGAATAGAATTTGGTGCTTGTTTGTGATCCCATTGAACTTGGCCACCTCCTACATGATGCCATCTAATGTAGGGAAACCAGTATAGACCAGCTCAGATAAGATCCATCAGACCAGCCATGTGAGATCATACCAAACTAAACAAGATCACACTTGACTAGAAGAAACCAGACTTTATTTATTAAACCCATTGTCTTTATGGCGTCAGTTGGTCATGCTGGTCACCAAAGTAGATGCCTGTCAGATAAATCAAGATAGAGGAAAACATTCTTACAGAGATAGACCGTAATCTTAAACAGGACTATGATAAAATGATCACTATCACATCCACTCAGTTCATAACCTGTTTAGTAGGATTACAGTGAAGGAGAAAATCCAATGTCCCAAATAAAAAAAAGAGTGTGTATATATATTGGTAACCCAATTTTAAAATGATTTTACTTTGCAAAAGTAAATATAACCAAAAGAGGAGCTTAAAACTATCTGAAATACAGAAAAATAAAAAAGATAAACTTCACTAACTATTTTTACCTGGCCAAAACAGCACCCCTACTCTTGTGTTTCTTGAGATGGTTGTACTAGGTGAGTATGATAATCTGTTTTTTTTGTCTAGTCTAACCTGGCCCAGTCCTAGGTAGAAAACGAGTGCCTCAAGTCTCAGAACAAAAGCTTAACAATCAATATTTTATACACAGCAATGTAGCAAATGCCAAGTCACCAACTGCCCTGACTACGGAACTGATCAGGCTTTTATAGTCTTTGTCTCAGGGTGCGTTGTCGGAATTGGAGAGCCAGACTGATTGCTGCTCCAAACACGGTCTACAGAAAGAGGAGGTAGTACAAAAAGGTGGTGTCCACGCCTCTTCTGCAGGAGCCAAGATGCGGGAGCCGAGGGGACCACAGATTCTAATTTACATACAAAAAACACGCTAGAAACAGGTTACGTAACATAAGGTCACACACTGTACATAGTTACCTTACCTAATTGTCTGTACAGCAAACAGGCAATTAAAACATTGGAAAGCATTATCTAATAAAACTCATACAATCCACAAACACGGTAATGTTATTGATTAGAAAACCTTGATTTGAATGTAATGAAGTACTTGTTTACTTCAATTTTACTCCAAGCCATGGAATGGACAAGTTACACCAAAGCATCTAAAGATAATACAGTATTATATAACTGAATATATTTGGAGAGGTTGAGTGGCATTTCATGATATAACATTGGTATTAGTGTGTTACACTGTCATAGCCTTTGCTGTCAAGACTATATGTTTGAAAGGTGCATTTGTTTTACATACCAATGTTGTCAGACTTTTAACTTTGATCTGGCTGAGGCCACTAATCATATTATAACAACAACTAACTCAAATAGCTACCTCTGGGTTTTCCAATATCTTGAGAATGCCATTAGCCTATGGTGCATATGGTTGTGATCTATTTGGAAAAACACACGTAATCAAAAGCAAATATTTTAGTTGCCTGCGGATGTGGTGGAGTAGAAAAGAGGAAGGTCTGCCTTCTTTGCTTACAGTTGTTTTGTAGAAAAAGCTCCCCTTCTCTGATGTTGCTAAGCACTTGGCTTTGCAGAATGGTAAATTCATTACCTCTTCTTCACTCTCCTATAATCTTTTATTACAGCATTCAACCAAAATACAAGCATGCACACAAGGGGTGTTTGTCCACTGGGCCTAGCTTGTGAATGCATTGGTTTACACCTTGCAATTATTCATTTCCCGATTTGCGTTGCATTCCAGCTGTCACCACAGCTGCTGGCACCAATTGCAACTATTTTCTGCAGTGGACATCAGATGCGTGAGCGGAATGACTCACTGGTAGCTAACATGGTTCTTTCCCTGCTCTGCTCCTGCTTTTTGTGTCTAGTCTATTTTGCATATTAATACTACTACTTACAAATGAATACTGACATACACTGGACACCAGCTCCACTCTACTTAGAGTAATACGTCAGAAACCACAGAGGAAGATCTTTTGACATTTTGCCTCTCACTTCAGTGTTAATGCTGCTAAGCAGGCCTCAATGTGCCATCGATCTGACCCAGACGACCAGGCGTTCACATCCCTGTAAAAACACACTGGGGATGAAGATGTAGAGCAATGCGCCATGTTGTGTTTGCTTTGTTAGCTCCCTAAGGCCTGGCCTCCCAGCTCCATTTATCAGGGGTGTTTGCACAAGGGGGTAATTTGTAATATTCGCTCAGGGCTTTGGAGATAGAGCAGTGGGACAAAGGGTAGGAAGGAGATCAGCAGTTTGTTTTCTTTGGTCCAAGTTTTATTTTGCAGCATTATTCCATCTGGTTTCTTTAGGTTCACCCTGTTCAGTTACAAGAAAGTTAGGGCTTATGAATAAAAGACTCACAAATAGCCGGTTCATTGGACAGAGATTCAGACAACATTTGCTAATGTTAATACTAGCGTACTCCTTTGCAAGCTGTAGTCAGCTTGGGCACACAGAAGTTATCAAAGCATCCGTAGAAACTTCTCAAGTCACTCCGGCAACATAATTGCAACATTCTTCTTTAATATTGTTACATACAAGATTTCCATGTCACATGGCCTCATCATAGATCCAAAGTTCTGCCACAAGTTGCAAATCTAACAATTTATTGGCAAAGCAACAATTGTTTGGTTTTAAGGTTTGTTTGTTAGTGGGGTTGGTTATTGGTATTCATAAAGAAGGAATACATGAAACAACATCAAAGTGCACACCACTGAAAACTATTAAGTTTAGGTTGGGATCTAAAGCTCTCCACTCTGCCAGTTAGAAAGGTTTTAGATGTTGTGTAACAGTGAATGGACCTTAATAAAACTAACCTTGGTTTTCCATTTAGTACTTTACATTGCGGGACCTGGCCAGACGGTCAGAGTGAATCCAGACATTTGTCCTTGAAGAGAGAACATTGCTGTTAAAGGTTAACGCTAGACTAATGTAGACAATGAACCTGGCCTAAAAGATACTCCACAATGTCACTTCTCTTTGGAGTCAAATTCACTCTAATCTGAGCTGTATTCAGCTGGTTTATTCACATACACTATACCATAGTGTACCACTTTGTAAGTGAAATATTAGCATGTATATTACTTAACATTTGACCTCCCAATTATATGATCTTGTTTAGGTAAACTACCCACCCAGAGCGCTGCTGTTCATCTGCTCAATAATATTTTGAACTAATATTTTCCAAGCTTCTGTGGCTGTCATATATCATTGAGGCTTTCATCATACTGAAGTGGGTGTGGTTTCAGTTGCATTAGGTTGTAAAAGCAATAGACGAAATCAAAACAAGCTAGAACTTTTTTCCCCCTGCCTGTCAGTGGGCAACATCCTGATTAGGTAATCAGCTCAAGCATAAAAACATTGGCAAAATTTGCGCTTGTGATTAGGAGCTTGTAACTTCAGTTATACACAGATAGGAAATATGTCCATCTCTCAGACTTTATGAAACCTGACCGTTGAAAATATTCTTGCACAAATTTGAATTACGCATACACAGGGCTGCACATAAGGGAATGTTTTTTGTGAAAACCCCTACATTTTACACATGTGCAACTTATATCTGTGTGCACCAAACTTTTCACACATGCTCAAAATATTTTTGTAAAGCTGCAAAACTTTATATCTCATTCACAAACTTGAATTTGTGAGACAATACCTTCATTTTGAATCTTTGTGTATACCATGGAGTATTTTTTAATTAGGCTAAACGTGTATATTCGTATTAAATATACATCACAAGTCTTTTGTGGTCCATTAGATATTGTGATATTTTGCTGTGGATATACACCTCTTTATGTCCTCATGTGGTCAGGTCAATCACATCTGCCTTAGGATGCTTCATATGTAATCAAACAGATGTATCTACAGTGAAACCTCAGCATTGTTTTTGCTAAAGAGAACACAACTGCGGGCATTTTTGTGCCCATATGGTGGCCTGGAAAACAGTCTTGTGCATATTGATTGCCATAAGATGTCACAATCAAAGTAACTTTGCAGTGAACAGTGAAGTGCAAGGCAGACATGGTCTCTGGCCTTGCAGCTGCAGCAATATAAAAGGATGGAGAAAGAATGAAACAGAGTGGAGGATAAAAAGCCTTTCCATCTGTGGAAGGTCAAGTAGACAGGCAATTTTACTATATCTCCTATCTCTGTGACAATGGTTATAGCAGAAATTCACTGAACAGCAGTGTGATAGAAATCACAGAGAGGTAATGTTGGAGATAGAGGGGGAGTTTGGTCTTATGGGAGCTGTTTTCCTCACACTACTGCTGGCCTGTAGATTTATGTCATTTGGCCCCCACTGCCCCCCTTCCTTTGATGAAATTCAATACATAGACGTATGGTAAAGTTTAAGCTTAAAGAAGATTGTTGAGTGTCTCCTAAAGAGGAAGAGTATCTAAAAACAACTGAACACTCATGAAAGTGCATGCATACCCATGTCATACCTCAATACAGTTTTTTCAATGAATAAACCATTAGTACTAGACTTAAAACATTTCCATAGTCATCTGTTAGGTGTGACTAGTAGCGGTGTAAAGCCTGTGACATGCTACAGCAGAGTCTTAAGCAACAATCCAAGGTTGGGGGTATCTGATCAAGGTTTTTCTTGATTGTTGACAGAGCACAGCCCAGGTAAATGTCAAGCAGAATCAGACTTCCTTGCCTGTTGCTCTCTAAATCCCCTGCTCCATCCATTCATTTCACCACTGCTTTGGTATTGATTTAAGGCCAAATGTGGTCTCTGTAGATAGAGACCTGGACTGCTGGCAGGGGAGGTTCACTGTGATTTGAATAAAAGATAATCCTAGTTCAGCAACACCAGACAGGTCCTGGAGCAGATCAATCACACTCCTGCATCCGAGAAACAATTGCCCAGACATGTTGCAGTGGCCAAATGTACACGACTGCTGATGTATTATAATGTCTACATAATAGATAATGTTTCTAGAGGCAACATTCCCATTTCCATTCCAGGATCTGTTCTAGCTCTTCTACTAATCTTTTTCTTGTCATGTGTGAGTCAAACCAGACAGTGGGACTGATCATAATACAAAAACCTTTAATATGCAGTATGTATTTAACCTTTTATAATGATGCTAGTTCAAGTTCAAGAAGGTTGGAATATTAATTACATTTAACAGGTGTATACAGTTGTGTAATCAACATAGCAATAAAATGCTGAAAGAAGTTACCATGTACCTTTTACTATTACTCATTCATTTGCACAGAGAGGCCAAATCAAAACAAAGCTGTGCGGGAGAGGGCACCCAGGTGAGTCCTCCCAAAAGGGCACAGTCAAATAGTACATAGTAAATACTAAAGTCTGTGTGAAGGACTCCTCAAACTAGGATTTCCTTTTAGATAATAGCAAGTCAATTTTTAATATGTACATGCTCTTCTTATATTTGCATGGTGAATTTATCCTGCTTCCTACTACCTCTCTACCTACTTTTGTATTTTGACTGTTTGAGAGTCCCATTGTGAGTAGCAGAGCAAGAGGATGGGGACCTTTGTGGCCCCCTTCAGGAGCCCTAGTCATGCTAGTTTGTGGGTCGTGGTTGTACCATCTAGTGGACACATCCTCCTCCACCATCCTCCAGGCCTCCCTTCAGCTCCTGGGCCTGGCTGGAACTTTGAAGGCCAGCTGTTGAGATTCTGCAGACGGACGCCTCCTCTAGGGAGCTGACATCATTAGAGTAGAGAGCAAATCGCAGCTCCTCTTCGGCTTCAGCGAGGGATACAGAGAGTTAAAGAAAGAGGGAGGGATAGAGAGAGGAAGAATGGAGGGCGGGTTTAAGCAATGCGAGGTCAAGATCGTGGCACAATTACCCTGGCAGCGCCGTGCCCTGGGAGGCCAAAGCCCCTGACTTCTCACCCTGCCAAGGTCGCCCGGGCTGCTCCTCAAGACAATTAGTCTCCCAATATCCTCCTGTCATTTCCACATTCACCGCTCATCTCCCTTCACCCGCTCCTCCTCCCCCTGCTCTGCCAGGTAGTTCATATTCTGTCTTTTCCATGCTGCAGACATTGTGTTTTCTACAACTGCAACTCAACATCTGCATGCTTGTGAGTATACTTTACTGTTACTGCCATCAAGTGGTGCTGCGAAAGTGGCTCATGTGCATGTACTCTCACCAATGCACACATACACACAAGCCCAAACAAAGCCCGTATACATGAAGGAGACAGAAGTGACACATTGTGTTTTCTTGGGTGCTGGAAGTGTCAGTCTGCATACTGTAGCATATGAGTGTTTGCTGCTGCAAGAGGGGCAAGGCAAGCAGAGAAAAACAAAAAAGTGAGACAGCAAGTTGTGAATATGGGTCATCTTTGGTGTTGTTCATGCCTTGAATATAAGATGTAATGTCCAAGGCAGCATTTTATGGTAGCCTGCGTGGTGTTTGAGAAAAAGTGGGTAGCATAGCTGGTTGTCTTAGATTTTAGTATCCAAAAGTAAAATAGTTTTAAAAATATGTTGAGGTTGTTGTCAAACAACACAATATCTGTAGAAAGACTGAGAGCTTAAAAATAAATCATTCAAAGGCATACAAATGGAAGTGCTAGACACAAAACAGATGTATAACAACAGAGAAAATACCTTACATTTTTCCACTCTAGCAGTCGCCAAATATTGTCTTTGGAAGTATTTTGTCCATCCAGTGGAAATAGAGTAATCCAAACAAACCCCAAACAAATAAATATAAACAAATACTTTTTATTTTTTATTTTAGAAACCCAGTCATGAGGGGATACAGGAGGCAGCTTCATCTGAGGGGGCTTGCCAATTAGAATGCACAGTGAATCCGCCTGTAAGCTTATTAAATCACTATTATCCCTATTAACACAATGGACATGATCCTCTTCTACCAACTGCATCCTCAATTTATGTAGTGTACGTCGCGACAAGCACCGCCTGTCAGATCATCTGATGTTGTGAATATGC